>NC_089875.1:46145249-46445249 GCF_040182565.1 Anser cygnoides | reverse complement strand
GGTGGCCTGTGCTGGCTGCCAGTGTGCCTGGGCATTGTGTGGAGAGGGCCTACTGGTCAGAGCCAAAGCCATGCCAGAAACTAGGCTCGCTCTTTGATGTTGCAGGAGGCCAGAGCCTGCTCATGGACCCATGCTCCCACGTGCGGGAGCGCCAGCTGGGCTTGTGCCAGGCTTGGGCGCTCACCAAACCCACCACAAGAGCAGGGCTGCAGGGCATGGAGCAGACGCTGAGCACAGGCAAAGGCAGTCTGAGGGACCTTGGTTCTCCTCCAAGTCAGGTCCTCAGCTGGCAGGTGTGCCTTTCATGCAGGCAGCGTAGGGTGTAAGGACAGGGCCGCATGAAGTGAGGAGCATCCTCAGACTTCACTGCGGCTGGCCTGCAGCTCCTTCCCATCCCCGGCTGTGCAGCTCAGCCCATCAGCTGAGCCATCTTCCTCCTCCTCAGTGCCTTAGGGCTTTAGTGGGAATGGCAGGACTCTTCCTTCCCCTCACAGTATGTCTGTATAGCAGCTGTGTAGATGACACAATGCCAGGAGCAACAAGCAGGCAGCACCAAAACATGCTTCGTCCCAGGCCCTAGGCTGTTGTTTCAACGCACTCTGACTCTGGCATGGCTTATCAGGCACATGCAGGACTTTGGTCCTCAGCAGCACGGGTGATTTACAGCTGTCACCTTTATGTTGTCCTCCTGCCAGAGCCTTGGCTCCCAGAGCTGCTCCAGGCCAACACGTATTGCAGCAGTGGTGGTTGTGTCACTTAAACAGAGGGCACTGCTGAGCTGCTCTGCAGTGTGACAGGGATCAGGAGAGAGGTTTTTATTGATGTCAAAAGCAAATGGGTTACCTGACTTGAAGACTGTTTTGAAACAACCTACCTGGCCACAAAGCTTTAACCTGGTACCACAAGAGGCATCACCCTTCTCCCCCCTCCCCCTCCCCCATCAATCTCAAGGTTACCAATTCACAACATAGGGAGAAAATTGACTTTCAAGCTGGTTTTCCCATCCCAAAGGTCCCTCACGAAAGCTTCCAAGGAATTAAAATGCTTCTGTACCATGGGACTCAGATGAAGTGGCCACAACTATGACCACCTTGTTTCAAAGTTACAGTCTGGGATGTTTTGAAGAACCCTTAACTTATTGTTTTTTGTATGTAGACTGCTTTGGGAAAGGGGTGAGGCTGGAGCCCATGACTTGAGCTCTTTGTGCTGACACACAGAGAAGGTGACCATTTTCCACACCTGGCCTCGAAAATCAGTTTGTTAACATTATCTCTAACTTTTTTTTTTTTCCTTTTTCACAGATGATATTCTTTTTGTTCTGGTGTAGATCCTTTTCTGTCAGCTTGTTCCCATCTAATTCAGAGGACCAGCTGGTCTCTGTGTGTCTGAAAAGGGCCTTGCTGTGTTCTCCAGTAATTGCTCAGCACACCCTGGTCTGCAGCTGGGGAAGGCATTGCGTTGGTCATGGGTAAGAGACATTTGCTTTATACACACTGGGGGAAGTTTTGAAGATCGTGCAGCACGCAGAGGCAGCCTGCTTTTATTTGGCTGCCTGATTATTTTCTAAATGCTTTCAGTCAAATGAATAGGAGGAGGAGGAAGCCTTTGCATGTGGAGGTCTGAATGGGCTAGGGCAGCCATGCAAGGAACTGCAGCTCTCACTCACGGGGAGCAAGTACCTCACGGCCACCACATCGCGGCCCAAGGGAAATCACCAGTGCTGGCACAGCTCCTGGTAGTCCTGGCCTGAGAAGGGGTGATGAAGGAGCACCCTGGAGACTTGCTTGTGCATCAGGAAGTTATTCTTTTTTAACAACTGTGGAAGGATTTTAAGTTTGTTTTCTCCTCTTGAACCTTCTTATTTTCTTCCCCCTCCCCCCTCCAGGATTTTGAAGGCTAGGACTGCACCATTTCATGTACCCATATGAAACCCGAGGCAAATGTTCTAGGAAGAAATCCTGACGAACGAATTTTGGAGAAATTTGAGATTAGGACTGTCCTCCTTCCCCCATCGAAGCTGTTGAACAGATAAATACCAAAAAAAAGTCTAGTCCTAATTTCTTTCCAAAACACAGAGCCCTTTTCCTTCAGAAAAGGAAAAGAAGAGCTGCCAAGTCATGTGAGGTTTCTTGGGTCATAGAATCATAGAATGGTTAAGGTTAGAAAGGACCTTAAAGACCATGATTATGTGTTGGACACGGTGCTTAAGGACATGGTTTAGTGGGTGATATTGGTAGTAGGGGGATGGTCGGACCAGATTATTTTGGAGGTCTTTTCCAACCTTATTGATTCTATGATTCTTTGTTGGACCATCCAGTTCCTCCCGCCTGCCATGGGCAGGGACACCTCCCACTAGACCAGGTTGCCCAAAACGCCATCCAGCCTGGCCTTGAACACTTCCAGGGATGGGGCACCCACAACTTCTCTCTGGGCAGCCTGTTCCAGTGCTTCACCACCCTCTGAGTAAAGAATTCCTTCCTAGGTGTGGGGATTTGAGGGTATGGGGTTGAAGCCCTGGCCCTGGGCTGATGCCCCTGGGGTGGCAAGGCACTGCAAAATCTCTGCACTTCAGTGCATTCCCAGTGCATCCTGATGGAGCCAAAAAAAAAGGATCATTTTTGACTAAGTCTCCTAGGCAGGTCCAGAAAGCTGCTAAAATCTTTCCAGCTGCTCAAGGGAATTTTAGCAGTAATTTTGCAATACATAATTGCCAGGGACTCTTCTCTAACAAAGTGCTGTCCTCTGTGTCTTTCTTGGTTATTTTCCTCCTTTCTCCACTGCAGCCAAAACATCATCTGCTTTTGAAGGCTTAGGAATTGTCACTTCCAAGCACTGTCTGGAAAAAATTACTTCAACAGTGACAGATTCTCTCACACAGACCCTTGAAACATTACCTCCCAGCAACCTCAGAAATAACTCAAAATAGCAGAGGTGCCCATGGTGCAGCCTACAGGCAGAATGTAACCTATAATGTCCTGGAGGGTGGCTTGGGGCTGCCTGCTTGGTGACTGAAGTCTGGGAACATGGGTTGGATGGTGCTACAGGGTCCCCATGGCAGGTGATGGCTGCTTGCTGCTTGCTGGGGAAGAGAGGAGATACTGTCCCTTCCACTATTTGTGGTAATAACATTTCTGAAGTTATTTAGGGAATAATTGTTGCCTTTGAACACTCCCTGTAAGTAGTAAAGAAGCAGATTGCAGCACAGATAAGGTTGTACCAAGTTTCCAGCTTTTAATTTGCAGTTCTCTTTTTCACCAGATAACCAGCCCTTCAAAAACTGATCTTCAATCTCTTTAAATGGGCCTGCAGTATCACCCATTTGCCTGACATCTTAATTTAAGACTAGTTTTTTTCCTGTGCTGCTGCATGGATTTCAGGTTTCGAAACTATGCTGTTGATGAAAGTGTTTGAATGTGTGGGATGAGATTTATCAGAGCACCTAAGTGACTCAGGACCACCTACCTCAGTTAACACTCTCCTGGATTTCACGCTGATTGTGTGCTGTAGCCTCATCCCATCTGCACGGTGGCAGCAGAGAAATCACCATTGTGGCTAATCTCTGACAGGTTCAAAAGGAGATACTGGATCTTTCTGCCTCAGATGCTAAGCCTGAAATCCCAAGATGAAGCATCAAATACAAGTCATTGGGTATGAAGGACCAAGAGTAGCAAGGACATTTTCTTGACAGAGTGCAGGATAGGTGCTCTTCCCACACAAACAGATGGAGACATCAGGAGTGACAGAGGAGTGGAAAGGAGAAGCACCAAAGTTAGATAGGGAAAGGTGACTCTGAAGTCCCACTCAACAGAAAACACATGCTTTAGTGTTCTCTTGGATTGGGTCCAAAAAGTCTCACAAACAGGCTAATGTGGAATAGTTAAGGTCTGTTCTGCTTTTATTTTGGTGTACCATGTTTAAATTACTGTGCTAGTTTGTGTCAAGTACACTTGCTTTATAATTAAATTTTGAAATGACGTTTTCTCTTCTGAGAAAGATATTTTAAAAATGAATTGGTTATTCTTCAGAAACTAAACTTTGTTGACAAATATGGTTTCTGTTAATGAAAGACTAAACTGGATGCATTAAGAGTGAAAGGAATATAAACCATATGCTGTTAGGTTTGATGGACTAAACATGGTTCTTCTCTGTGGCATTCCTTGGGGCTGCCTTCAGGCTTGAGGTAGTATATTTATTTCATTTTGTGGTTTAGCACTAGATAACTCAATTAGCTGCAGGTTGGAAGAGCTGAATATTATTGGTCCACTTAAAAGACTCTTTCTACTGAAAAACTGAGAACTAATTCTGAATGTCTCATTCTTTATAAGTCAAGTCATAAAACTAGAGTAGTTGCTTTTCAATGTGGAAACTTTCTCTGTTTTGCTGTTTTTATGTATTTTTTTTCTGAAAATTTAAGGACTGCATTAAGCATAGAGTGCATCCTTTTCACATAAAGAACATCTTGTACTTTAAGCTTGAGGTTTTGGTATTCTTTTCACAGAAGGCTGAATGATGCTCTTTGGAGAAAGAGTTTGCATCACATTGAGTAGTTGCCTACTTATGAGAAGTTGAAGACATTAAAAAAACTGCATGGACATGACTTTCATAAACAATTTTAATACCTTCATTTTAGGATCTTTAAATTTTAAAGCGAATGTTGGCCTTGGCTTCAAGAGCCACCATCCTTTGAAAGATTAATTATAAGATGCAGAGACTACGTATGGTTACAATAAAAAGAAACATTCACAAAGATGATTGTAAGTAAAAGCATACCATTCAGATTAATGTTATTCTTATTCTGGTTGTGTTGTTGCTATTTATGAAAGTTTGGACAAGTGATGGGGAGCAGTGAATATGTTTATGAATCCCAAACAGCTCTTGTATTTTAGCGGGAAAACACTCTTTATACTGTTTGTATTCCAAGTGCATTATATGACCTCCAGCTCTAGAAAGGCTTTCAGCAATTGCACTGGGAAGATTGCTGTCTCCAGTACAATACCTTTGTGACTGACTGCATTAAAATTAGCATTGTGTTTCCTGTAAAGCTTGTAATAAGTGCGGTCCTGTTTCTATTTGAGATAATGGGAGTATTTTCATCAACTTCAATGGAAATTTTTATATATGTTAATGGAACAAATGAATTCACTTTAGCACAGATAACTGCCATGTGGCCTTTCTCACAAACAAAGCACTCTATTTAGCTTCTCTACATCTGAGCTGTCATGGTGAGGTCTACAGGCTCAGTCTTGCGTGTCTCTAAATGGTTGTAGGACATAAAATTGGGAAATGAATAAATTCATGCATGGGAAAACATGCATGAATCTATTTACCTGCAACTGTGCCATGGCTGTTGGATGAACCCCTTCTGCTTTGCCAAACAAAGAAAGAAGACAAAAAAAGGTGCACTATCAGAAGAAGTCCTGCCCAGCCTTTGCACTTCTTTTGCAACTCTCACTGTTTTTGCATTTGGATGTGTGTGTTTAACTGGCCCTTTTATACCTCTAGCTGGAGTCCTCTGTATCATGATGTTTGCCACAAATGCATCCCACTTCATACACACTATTTACTACTGGTGTTACTTGCAAAGTTATTTTAATACCCAGCTGCAGCTTTTGTGTGTTTTCATCTTTCACGGAGCTCTGTTAAAGTGGTATAAAGGGTAATGTATTAACTTCTGCATAGAAATCCAGCCCATTCTTCCCTCACATTTACTTCAGCAACTTTCTTCTAGTTTGGATGATACAGGTCAGCAGGTTATAATGGCTTATGTTACTCATATATGCTATTTTGATTTTGGCATAGGCTGAAAGCATTCCATAAGCTTTCTGTATTTCCATGTGTTGGCATTTTGATGATGTTCTCATCATCAGAAATGTTTCAGTGTTTTACCAGTAACTGAGTCTTCATCTGCATCTTTCCAAAATTGTAATTTTCATTTCCACATTTCACACCTTCTTTTGCAAAGTCAGTTGTTTCAATGTCTCTTCCAGGTGCTTTATTCCATTAGCATACCAATAATACCTCTGGCACCAGTTTATTTTATATTTTAAAAGTATCTCCAGTTTAATTGTGGAAAGATCTGCAATGTGAGTACATTTCAAAATACAACTTCATTGATCTAATGAATTTTCTAACAGTGTGATTTTTAGCTTTCCATTTTATTTTCCATGAAGCTACCATTTTCTACACTTCCTTTTGTATTATGAAATATTTTTTACTCCCTATTATTCTAGAGATGTTTCTGATGTGATTAATTGTTGTTTCAGCCAGTTTTATTTCTTCCATTTAGTCACAAATATCCCTGCTTATCTGGACCTATCCTATTTTCATTTTTGAGCATGCTTCATGCATCTGTAGAGGAAAGAATGTGGTGTTAGTAGGGACATCTGGTGACTATGCAAGTCTTGGATGCTCTGAAATTCCCTTTGAAATCCTTGCTGTTGTTTTTGTCTGCTCATGTTTTGCTGCTGATATACTCGATGATCATTGGGATTTGTGTCACTATGTGATATTTTCACTTTTCTGATCTGCAAAAGATCATCATTCTGGCTGTATGTGCAATGGGGACTTAACAGGCTGATTGCATGGGCATGAGCACTGGTTTCTGATGACTCTTCCACAGGGAACTGCAAGCTGCTTTAGGGAGGTGCCTGTGTTGATTTCAGTGGGCGACTGGGGCACAAGGACTGCTGGAGAAGATCTCTTGTAGATTAATTAGATTTTTTTGTCTGCAGTTTAAAGTGAGGTACATAATGATGACTTCTGCTCTTATCTTTCTTTCCTGAAGATTGTGTCTCCCTTCTCTGACTCTGTGTGAACTGCATCTTAGCTGGAAATTTTTGGGCTTCTCTGATAAGCTTTCCCATATTCCTTAGTGCTGCATTATTTCCCATATTTCCTTAGTGCTGCATTTACCAGCTCAGGTTTCAGGGTTGTGGTTCTATCTATGATTCCTTTGTGAATCAGAATATTATATCTGCTTGTATCATCACCTCATCAATGTCTTTAATCTTCTGAAAATATTTTAATATGAAGACACATTGTAAATGTACAGCATGCCTTCTGTGGTCATTAAGAAACAAATTCCTGGATACTCACCAGGCTTTTTAACAACCTTAGTAACATCAAATATGTGGAGCTTGTTCTGCTCTTACCATGGTGCTCATACATCCACTTTCTAAGCTGATTTGACCTATACTAAGTAGAAATACAGAGAGACTGCCAACACCTGCACATATTGTATTTATTACATATTTTATTTATTACACCTATCAAAGCCTTTATGAAATTCTGCAAAAGGGCTAGAATGCTTTTCTTCCTCCCTTCCTTGCCTTTTTTTTTTTTTCTCTCTCTCATGGCAATGACATGTATCTAAGGAATGTTACCTCAGAGCTTGTTGTGGAAGCAAAGCACATTCTTCACAGCTTTTCATAGAAATGAACTAGTAAACTGAGTTTAAGTGTTAAGTTTCTAAATATTGAAAAGGATACCTTTATGTCAACTACAGAACATGTGCTCCATCACTGATGTGATTCCAGCAGCTGAAGAAGGAAGGGACTGACACCTATCTCTCCTTTCATTTATGTATGCATGACAAAGGCATTTCTCTTCTGCAGCTTGTATGAAGCCCAGCAGAGGTTGCTTTTAAATAGAAATGGTGCAAGACTGGTAGACCTTTTCATTTTTCTCCTCACACCCACCTGCACAATTATGTTGTATATTTTCTCATACACCACAGTCATGAAGACATAGTTCTGCTGAACAGGCAGATATATTCACCATTATCCACTGTCTTAGGATATATCATTTTTATTGAGAGAACTGCTGTTTCATTTATGAACACCAAATAAAGTATCTGTGTATGCAAAGACGTTTTGAGAGTGGTTAATCTACCTAAGTAAAATCAGTAGGAAGCAAATTGTCATAAGAAAGTGCTTTTGTTCAGCCAAGCATTTCAGTCAGGTGTTATGTGTTTGGTTATATTTGCAACTACCCAAATGCACAGTGTAACAGGCATACCTCCAACTACTAGCAATTTATAGATTAAGAAGTATTTGCATTTTCACTCATTTTTCTAGTTGTTTTAAATGCAGAACAGCAACTAGAAACAAAGGGAGCATTTTGTGATTAGACAGACCTCCAAACAGCACTAGCAAGTGACCATAGCTTTTCAGCCTTAAGTAGTCTTCAGGTGCTAGCAGTCAACATGGTGTTCATACATGCTGTTCGGAACAATGAGGCTACTAATACTGGCATTTAACATCACTCAGAGCCAACATAAGATAATTGTATAATTGAGGAAAAGTATCAAACTGCCTTACCCTTGAAATTATGTCTCTCTATTTCAGAACAGCTGATCCTAATCTAATTAAGCATAAAGAGATCTGTCAAATTGTAAAGTTGATTAGGCTACTGTTAAAGGGGGTAACTCCTTTTCCCCTTTGGCAGCATCCCTTTCCCCTTTGGAAGAATTGGTCTCAGGGGTTAAATAAACTTGTGAATCACAAGGTGATGATTTAGCCTTGATGCACTGATGCACGGATGACAATATAGATCCTATTACAGAGTTGGTATCTCTTAGTGGAAGCTGCAGAATTGCTTACGCTTTCTTGGCTGAATTTTTGTGCTTTAAAAGTTAACCACTTTTCTTGCTTCAGCAATACGTTTATTTGTGATTGAGGTGTTTTTAGTTTCATGAACTTATAAGAGAAAATAAAAGATGATAAAAAGATGAGTTTGAATTCAACAATAAGAAACAAATCCTGGCACTGACGTTCACCTGCATTCTGGCATCCAGACTAGCCATCCAGACTAACCTCTCTTAAAGGAGGAGGTCATATCACAGAATCACAGAATCATCTAGGTTGGAAGAGACCTCCAAGATCACCGAGTCCAACCTCTGACCTAACACTAACAAACCCTCCACTAAACCATATCACTAATCTCTACATCTAAACATCTTTTAAAGACCTCCAGGGATGGTGACTCCACCACTTCCCTGGGCAGCCCATTCCAATGCCTAACAACCCTTTCAGTAAAGAAGTTCTTCCTAATATCCAACCTATATTCCTTTACAATTTCTAACAGAAAATCCTAACAGCATTCTTATGATTTAATATTAGGGAGCAGTTAAAGAAAGTAGGCTTACAAGAAGAAGTAGAAAAACAGTCATTTTTCTTTCTCCAGATATAAGGAATTTTTATGAAAGGCTTTTTACTCAAGGTCAGTCGCTGCTCTACTTCCTACTATAGACCTAAGCAAGAAATGTAAGTTTGCCTGTAACTTGTTACCATCTGAAAGGCCAGAATCTATAGATATAGGCACATTTTGGGCCCACCAGCCCTCTTTACAAGGCCACTTTCATTGGCAATGAGTTTCCTTGGCCCTGCTGTAGCCCTGTTTGGGGATCAGAGCTGGGGTGACATGAGGTGATTTGCATCATAGCCCAGTCCTCCCACCACAGCTGTGGCACCTCCATAGATCTACCACCCTTGTATCATTAGTGATGCCCTGGAGAAGCGGAGAAAGTTGTTTGCTTAGTCAGTCATGGATGAAACACTGGATATGCCTCTGATATACATTTGGTTTAATTACAAATTCTAAATTGCTTTCCTTTGCATGGCTATGACTAGCTTAGGAAAAAATAAGTATTGCTCTAAAAGTGAATACGGGAAAATACTGTGATGGAAAAATGACAAGGTGAAAAATGACACTCTAGAAATCATTCTCTCTCTCTCTCTCTTTTTTTTTTTCCCAGCTAAAAGCATTGCTCATGATTTGAAATGTGGTTTGTGCATACTTACATGGTATGTATGTGTAAACATACCAACTGGACTTGGAATTATAAACATTTAGCTATTAACCATTTAACTAGATCACCTTTTCTTGTCGGTGTTCTTTGAGGTTGCTCTTTGAAATTCCAAGGTTTCTGACAAATGTGGGCATTGTGGGTCCATCTTAGGAAAAGCTGTCTCTGACATATGTGCACTTGTACGCTTCTTATTTTAACATAACGTAGGAAGATGAAAGCAAGGGTAATGGTAAATAAAGCACCTTTTCTTTAACTGTAGAGTCTGAAGTCTCATAACAGTTGTTTCTAAATATCACAGTAAATTCATGGTAGCATGCTAAAAATCTCACAGAGAAACAGATTCCTGCCTTAATAAACAAAAACCACTGCATGCTGAAGCAGGGGAGTTTGGTTCCTGGACAACATATCTGTCAGTGCCCTCACTCTCAGGTGGGCAGTAAGGGTCTTACAAACTCAGTGTCTGCATCTCTAGGTAGCAGCATTTTTGCTTTTAACAAACATCTTAATGGAGTAGTGATTAACCAGTAGTTGCATGTTGCAGTGGTGCAGGCATCTGTCTAATATTTCTTCTTACATTCACTCACAAACACAACTGAAAGGTGCAGGGGCCCTCGGGGGCAGAAGACCTCCAGGCAGTAGTCTTTGCCTTTCTAGACCTGTGAAAGGAGTATCCTTCTCTGGGGTACAAGGGAAAAACAGCTGATACATGAGAGAGGGAGAGCCCATGAGCTAGATCTGGGATGCTGAGAAGTGTGAAAGGTGCAGACTAGCCAGCTCCTTCTTTGGGGTGAGGTGGAGGGACAAGACAAGACCACAGAAGGCATTATATGGTTATTATTTTTATGATCTCCAGTGACAGATAACCTCAGGGTTAGAGGTGGAAACCTCAGTGAGCAATTAAATGTCTCCTGAGGTACCCAGGATCTGGTGCTCCTGAGTTTTGTAGTTCTGAAGGATTATAACCTTCTGGCCCAATCAGAGAGAAATTGAGATAATGAATCTCTGTAGAGAAGCGTTAGGAGAATGAAGTCATGCTGCAAACCTTGACTTTCAAGATCCAAAGCAACACATTCTGCATGTCCTTACTCAAGGGCATATTTAAAAAGTCTTAATGTTTTGAGCAAGTAATGCAATTCAGTGACAGTCTGGAAATGAAAATCCCTTTCTGAAAGCAAATGTATGGATAAAAGCAAGTAGAACAGGTCTTGGAGAGACAGTCATCCCTGAGGATGATTGGTGAGTACAACGACAAAGCAACTTTCTCCGTCCTCTCCCAAGTCAATGATATTTTTACCATTTCTTTTGATGGCTGAAACTTCAGCCTGCAAGGGTGTTCTACAGGTAAATGGTTGATTTTTCTTGTTTTATTCTAAATTTAATATATACCGAGCACTACACCTGGTCTATTTTGGTTACATACAGAAGCTTGTATCTCTTCCTCAGTGCTTCCTCTACAGACCTCTTTCTTGCTGTCCTTTCCCATCTTAAAAGAAATATGAGGTTTGGGGACTATTTCTGTTTGAGATATTCTAAGCAATCATTAAAAGATTCTTTAAGGTGACTTGACAGTATTAAAACCTGGCAACATTTCATAAGCTTTAAAGATGAGCATTTGAACAAACAATTATCCTCGACGCAGTCCATGAACTACAAAATCATCTTCTTGCCATGCACATTCACAGTAATACCTCTTCTATTTCCTGCAAAAAAAAATATCAAATAAACAGCTTTTGTGATGTGCTGGGGAGGCCATGACCATGGGGTATTCTAGAGGAAAAGGGAGTGCATTTTTTTCAGAGAATTCCCTGCTCAGACTCTCTTTCTTCCCTTTCAGTGCAGGGAATATCCATCTTGAAGCCTTTACTAACCAAAGCTATGGCAATCTGTCTGAAAGGGTGCATCCCTTTCTCCTTGCTGCTTCTGTCCTCACTCTTCCCACTCCTCTTTCCATATTTACTTACAAACACTTTCCTGACTTCTTCTGGCTCGCATTTATAGCCTGTGTCTATTACTCTTCTGAATCCTTCTGTTTCAGCCTTGCCTCATTCTCCATGCACCTCGTCTCTTTCTTGGACACATTTTTCTGCACCTCAAGGCAATGGTACTTCTGATGGTGGCAGAAGAGAAAGCCAGAGGAATGATGGTACATGATACAAACCTCAGGAGATGAGTCAAAAAAATAAGGCACTTGATATAGGTAGGGAAGTCAGTGATGGAACACAGATTGGAAAAATCTCCTCCATTGCAATGGCACTGTGTTTACACAAAAGCCTTTCAGGGCATTAATACAACTGAAGCATTAGTAGCAAGGTTCCTTATTAGTATCTGCTTTAGAGCTGTATGGTAACTAGCTTTTTTTGTTTGTCTGACCTAACTGAACAAATAATAATTAAAAACAAAACAAAACAATTTGTGTTTACCTGACAAAAACAAACAAACAAAATTACATTTAGCTTTTCAGAGAATTGAAAAGGCAGCAGAAGGAGATTGCCCAGATAGAATGAAAATAATTCTTTAATTCCTAAATAATACATTTTGTGCAGTGTTTTGGCTTGGTGGTTAAAGGGTAAAAAGGTAAATACTTTTTATTGTATGCATAAAATATGACAGAGTTTTGTACTTTTGAAATGGAAAGGCTAAGATAAATTGTTCAGATTATTTTTTTCCCAGTTCTTCTCAGGCCCTTGCTTTGTTTTATTTACATTCAGTAAGGTTATCTCTGAAACAATATTTTTGAGGAAACTAACTGTTCTCTGCAAAAAAGTCACCTAGCTCCTTCAGAAGAACATAGCAGCATCACATCCTCCCAGCTTGCTCTCCAGTTAGACAGCCTGACTCATGAACAAAGCCGTATCCTTCAGTGTGACCATGTGCTTGAGAGGGGGCTGCAGAAACATTAAATCAGATGATTTAATGTTTCCAATTATAGGAAATGTATTTGGAAGGATGCCAAAATGCTAAATAGCTTGATAAAAAAGAAAGGTTCTTTGTTTCAATTATTTCTTATTGCACTACATGCTTCCCCTGCCACCAGTTAATTAGAGACGAGAACTCTGCAGGAGATCCTGTTCTTTATTAATTTATTTTAATGTTATTAACTGTACTTGCAACGGCAATACCAAAGCCTGAATTAAATGGCAAGCTCTGGGTGAGAAAAGACAATCCAATGGGTTATGCCATTGTCGTGGGTCTGGAGAGCACTGGCCTCTCCTCTGAAAGCCTCCTTGTGTGATCACATCACTTGGGCCTAGATGAATGGAGGTGTTTCCTTTTACTCCCATGGAAAATCATGCAAGTCCAGAACTGTCAGTAATCTGATGCTTTGTCTCTCCCTGTGACAACTTCTACTTTAGGAAGAGTTTGTGAGGAAAACTATACAAAGAAGTGCTCAGTGATCATTTAAGAAGCCCTGACAGAAATGTAGCACATGCACTTTGGTCTTCATCAACACAGTTTATTTCACTTTGTCACTGTAGAAATGGTTTTAACTTTGTACCCTGTTGGAAATCAAACATTTACTCAGATGCCAAGCAAACACTGTCCTCCTCCAGGTAGAGGGAAAAGGCCATACTCTATTCTGTAGCTCTTATCTTCTTCCTGACACATGAATCAATGGGAATGGTAACTGGAGGCTGAGATCAGGATTTAGTCCAGTCAGTGTAATTCTAATTTAAAAAGAGGCTTTATGAGATAATGCAGAAGAGGAGTTTGTTACTTCACTAAGGATTATGAAGTTTAAAGGGTCACAGCTTCTTGTAGCAACTAGTTGATGGCATTAGGAGCTTAATGCTTATTTGGATTTTGACAACAAAATGTAGGTGAGATAAGAAAAAGAACCCGCAGCAAAACTTACGAACTAATTAGTCAGCATTACAACAAATCACTTCACAGGTGAAGACATCAGTAGAAATGTTTATGTTGGGGATTTATCTAGCTCTTCAAGCTATCTTGTTTCTGGTTTAAAACACGGGTTTACTCACTGAAATATTCTGCTTGCAACACCATTAGGCTAAATACAATAGGACAACATGTTCAGTTGTTTGTTTGTACAATAACTTGTGGGATAGGTCCTCACTCCTCACTTGGTGCAATTTGACAGGGATTATATGAGCTTAAGAGCTGTCTCTGTGTAATTAGTTGTCAACTAATTTGTTCCAAGGCGGGGCCACAAGAAGAAAATTTTCACTAGTGATAGTTACTGAAATGTGTATTCTACTGCTCGTGTTATCCCACTGCTGGCATTTACATTTGTCCTTGGAGCACATGCTAGTAAACTGCGTAAACCACAGCATCCTCATTACTCTGTGCTCTGGATGTGTAGGTTTCTGCACAGGATGTCTGTAACACAGCCTGTCTAGTCCTGCATAACAGACTGAATTCTTCTAGGAAAAAGCATAGCTTACACTGGCCATATAACAGCACTGCAAAGAACAGTGAGGTGAAAGCTGATGGAGCCGGGCTGAGCAAACCTGGCCATACCTACACCATGCCAACATGTTGGATTGTCCCAGAGCTCACAGGATTAATTCAGGCTCAGGACTTGTTCCTTGTTGTGCTCCAGAACTTACTCAAAACTTCTCTGAAGTAGTGTCTATTAACAAGTTTGGCTTTGGTGGAAGGCTATGTATACAACATAATTTAGTTTTAGCCCTTTTCTGAGATCCTAAGAAAATGAAGAGCTCACAGCTTCTGAGGGTGCTCATCATCTTTGAGACCCAGCTCACCCAAGCAAGGCATTTATGCCAAGGATCCATTCGCAAAGCAAATCTTGGTTTAGGAGCATTCAGCTTGAGTACCTGGGGCTGAATCTAACACAGAATTCCTTGTGGAGGAAGAAAAATGGATAATTGACTTTCGAAAGCCAGTTGCTACAAATACAGCAGTATTGTCAGAAATCCAGAGAATATCCCCAAGCACTGGACCTAACTTTCAATTAAATAATCATCATTATAAAATATTATCCTACCTACTTGTATTTACATGCAACAATTGTGTTTCATTATTTTTACTAACCATCCAGTAGTTACAAAGAGTCGTTTATGACCACTTAACAGCCAGATTCTGAATATTTGTAGTGTAATTAGCCTGAAACAGTCTTGAATAATGTCCTGTTTACAACTCAGGTAATAAACCAAGAGCACCAGGGGACAGAAAGGCTAATTAAAGGGGACAATTGGAGAAACAATCCAGTGTTGGATGGCTGGAAACACGCTGTTATTGTTCCTGTATGGGGTAGACTTATACTAAAGGTGATTAAACCTTAAAAGTTCCTTTTTTTTTTTTTTTTTTTGACTCATGGGGTCTGATTTTCGTTTGCAGACAGAATTTTTTACACTTCCAGTGGCAGTATAAAAAAGTATTTAGAAGTATATTTATTGCCAAAGTGGTCTAAAGAGGTCGTGGTATAAAAAGGCAGTAAAATTCAGACTGAACAAAAATGTTAATAGGAACAACTTTCCTGCCCCTAAGTGCTCAATATTTTCTACATGCTGTGGGATCTCAGGGAATTAATATCATTGCTCTGTAATGAACACAGACTGACTGTATCCAGATAAGTTGTGCAATTGCTGCTAACATCCAAACCCTTCTAAGGTCTGCCCCAGTTTTCAGTCATGCTGGAGTGCTCGGTCACCTCTCATAAACTGAACTGGGTATTCGTGATTAGGGGGCTCTTGCCATGCTTCCAAAATCTGCTTTTTATTGGGAAAACTATTCACTGAGTGTCTTCCACATGCATATTCATTAAGAACATAGTTTTGTGTTTCTGTGTAGTTTTTAAGACTTCTGTCACCAAGTTTAGAGTCTCATGTTTTCAAGTTTTCCTCTGCGAGCTGGAAAGACAGGATTATTTGGTTAAGCAACAGCAACAACAACAACAAAATGTTTATTTTTTTTTTTAACAAAATCTGCTCTCCTCTTTTGAACATGTAAGTGTAAGAGTTTTAGCTTTCTTTCCTAAATATACTAAGATTTGTGATATAGCTGTGAGAGTTGATAATTCTGGAAGTTTGAGACTAGCAGTGTAGCTTTACTCATGGGTCATGCAAGTACACTGTCCTTTCAGCTAAGATCAGTAGGAGTTTTGCTGTTATTGGCTTCAGTGAGGAAAATGTTGGCTCTGAGTAATGCTATCATATTAACTCTTGAAGAAGTATCAGATTACATAATATAGTATGGACTGTAATAACTTGATAATTAACATTATGTTCATCAGTTGTCTTATACATGATGTATTTGTCCTTTATTTGATATATATAAAAGGCTGCTTTAAAAGGTTTTAAGAGTGATATAAGGGACTATATTTTTTTTCCCCAAGTTAGTGGTTATGTGTATTCATAGGACCTTGGAAGGAACCTGGAGATGCTGCTCTGCCACAAAACTCAGCTGCTTGGCAGAAGCTGTGTCTGTGCAAGGCCTGAGCCCCCACCTCTGTCGTGCCAGCGCACACTGCAGGATGCCATGGCTCCCCACCATGGGCAAGCAGCATCTTAAGTAGGCCTGTATGCTGATTTTGCTCTGCGTATTGTAGGTAGCAGGCATAGCCGGTGTGAAAAAGACCCTGCAGGACTGATCGCAATCAATAAAGTCACAACAGGGATATTTTTAACGTGACTGTCTCTGTCTATGTGAGCTGGTACTTTGGGTCATGTCTAACAATTTCCTTACAGTGTGGTCCTCAATGCATGATTTCTTTTATTCTTCTTATTTTAACCAGGGTAGATGTGATGTAGAAGATGGGCTGCACCAGCTCTGCTCCTGTGCAGCTCTTGTCAGCCTCACACCAGGCTTAAAATTGTGTGTATACCTGGCAGTTCATTTCTGATGTATTTCCATTGAGGCTGGAACAGATAACACTTAGGAAAATTCATCTGTAGACCTTTCTAAGATTTTTTTCCAACCCTTTCAAACCAATAAACAGCTGGGGGAATAAAGTGACAAATGTTGCTTTGTCTGAGTTGCAGAGGTGTACATTAGCCAGCATCATTCAGGATGTTTTGAGAGGCTGGAGATATGCTGCCTGAGGAAAAGGTCTTTGGAAGTTTGCAAGCATCCAAATACCAAAATATTGCAGTTTTAGTGAGCTGGGAGGTACGTAGAGGAATGGAAATGAGTCTGCAAGTGTGCAGATGTATAAATGGACACGATAGAATCACAGAATCACAGAATGGTTTGGGTTGGAAGGGACCTTAAAGCCCATCCAGTTCCAATCCCCCTGCCATGGGCAGGGACACCTCCCACCAGACCAGGTTGCTCAAAGCCCCATCCAGCCTGGCCTTGAACACTTCTAGGGATGGAGCAGACCTGCAGTGAACATTATTCAGCATACTAATCAGGGGCTAGATGCTGATATTATAAAGTTGGGAAGTATGGCAAAAAAGAAGATGAGAAAGGAAAAATCAGATGAAAAATCTGAAGTTGCCGGATCAGCCAGGCTACTTGAAGCCTTGGCTAAACTAATGGGAGTTTAGATTTAAAATATGGACTTGGGAAGAACATTTTACAACACAAATATAGATTAGGAGAGTCTTATATAAGAAACAGTCATGTCAAAAGAGATTTGTAGGTAACGATTAGACACAAATAGACTATAAATTCTGAGTACATTTTTTTCCATAATAAATCAATTCGCTTTTAAGCAAGTTATATGCAGGGAAAAGATTTCTTAAAGGACAGGAAAAGTCATATTATTTGTTCATACTTTAACAGTAGGAACTATATAATTTTTATAAGGATGTATAAATGACAGAAAGTTGAAATGAGAAAGGGAAGCTAGGAAGTAATCTATCTTCTGAGGAAACCCAAGTGCAGAATTTATGCATTGCTTGTGATGGAACTCATTCCTAAAGTCTGACCTGTTTAGGATCTGTGTATCTGTGAATCATCTTACACTATTTATTGGTCTTACAGTTCAGATTCCAGGCTTGTCAGTACAGTAATTGCTTAAGGATAGTGGGTTTTATTCAAACTCACTTATAAGTAAGGGCAGCTTAATAAAAATGATTCCCATCATACATTCCTCTGTTTGTTTTAAATATCAATATGATAAAGAGGCTGGCTAAATAGGGAAAGATATTATGGGAAATACCTCTCTTTAAAGGCTGGCAAATTGCCTCTATGTAAGCAGCATTAAATGCCTTTATTTTATTTATTTATTTTTAATAAGAAATCCTGTGGAAGTCATGCTTTGGAAAGGCTCATGAAAAGTCACCAGAGGCACAACACTTTAAAACACACTTAGGATTGGAGTAATCCACAAAGAAATGGTGTGAAATGCTCACAGTACCAGGATTCAATGGATAGCTGGCAAAACTTCACAGGCAACAGTCTCTTCTAGGGGCTTAATCTTATAAATAAGGGAGGATTTTATTGCAAACTAGATTTATGAATATAATACTTATGTCAGATAGGAGAGGAGAAAAGAAAGATTTTTAAAACTTAATATATTTCTTGTTAAAAAATCTCATTGATTTTTATATTTATGAGACAGCTATATAAACCAATACAGAGCAAATTTAGCTATTTTAAGGTTTGGGGCAGAACGCTTGCATCTTCTTTTCTTTTAGTAGTTACATTAATTTTTCTGTTTCTAGAAAACCCTGGGATGGAATTTTTAGATTCTTCTGTATACAAAAACATCTAAGCTTATTCAGGTGGACTTCGCGTAGTTCTTTGCAGCCCAGGTTTTGCTGGGTATCAATGTGTGGCAACAGTATTGAATCACAGTGTTTATAAAGAAATATTAGATGTTCAGGAAATAAGTGACAGTCTCAGGATGTTTTCACCTTGAAATCATTGTGGAGAGTCCAAATTTTGAGTCACAGAGAAAAGTGTTGAGTGAGTTACAGCCTCTGACAAGGAGAGAAAAGGAGTGTGTTGGCCCCCCCACTCCACCCCACAGCCAAGGGGGTCAGGCTTTTTACCTCCAGAGGTCAAATCCCCCCCAGCCTTACTTCTCTGGAGACAGAGGCAGGGACAAATGTCCCTTATGGCCCAGGGCTGACAGTAGTTGTGTGCACAGGAGATCTGTCGTGTGCTCCACAGTGGTTGTTGTGTCTCCATGAACAGCCAGCTGGGATGCAGCCTCAGACCCACCATGGCTGTTTGGCTGTTTGTCTAATACCCTGCAGACATCTAAAGGCAGTGCTACTCTTTTACATCAAGAACAGCTGTTTTTTTTTTCTTTTTCTTTTTTTTTTTCTTTATTCACAAGGCCCCCAGGGAGACAAAGACGCCATGACAGCAGTGCCATTGCCTGTTTGATGTTCCTCATTGTAACAGAGAAGACAGCTATGTTCTGTTTGCTAGCAGCAGGAGCTGCCTGAAGAGTTCACCAGGGAAAATCTGGCCCGAGAGGATCTGTGTCTATGCAATTATGTAGTACATCACCGTGTATATCCATAAAGACATTTATGATTCATGTCAGTACAGTGGATAGCATGGTAGGTATAATTAGGCCAATAAGAGATGATCCACCTGGGGTGTGGAGGATTGTCTAATGCTGCCAGTTCCAAGGGGTTGCAATGACGTACTAATCCAGGCCCAGACATGCTTTAATCAACGCTATCTTTATTATATGGCAAACAAACTCTCACGCTAAAGCAGAGAAAAAACACCCAAGTAAGCCCTGTAGCCTGCAGATCGTGAGGGTAGAGATCTTTTTGTCCCATCTGAGGAGCAAGCAGAAATACAGATTAAAGGCCAAGAAGATGCATTTATGGATGCTCTCCTGTGTTCCCATCACAATGCATGTGGAGCCAACTGGAACTGCTTCCTCAGTGTCAAATGGATCAGCCAACGAAGCCCCGTGCTAGAAAAAGGGATCTCATGTAACAGCAAGAAGGTCAAGCCATCTGCTGAAGGTTTCCGTGTCCATCCAACCTCCGCTTCCCTCCCTTCTCCAAAGACTGTGTCTGTGGGAAAGAGGTGACAGCTCTACAGCCACGTCAGGCTGTGCCTTGTGACCATATTTCCTGGTTACCCAGTTTGGTTCTCATTCTGGCTCTTCCTTGTGGTTGCTTTCCAGGCCTGTATTTTTGGCTATGAAGGGGGACCAGAGCCCACAGACGAGCTCTGTTATCACAGGTAGGATGGCTACAGCCAGGGCAAAGCACTTGTCTGAGCAGATGTCTCCTCAGCCACAGTTTTCAATGCTGGCATAGACAAGGAGTTTGAAGAGAAGCAGAGCCTGCAAAATGGCGGAGGTTAGCAACAATGCTGAATCTGCCCTTTTGCCAACTTCTTCTTGTTAAGGTCACTCATAAAGCTGAAGTATCCATGGCTGAAGTAAGAGGTGGAGTTGAAGAATCGGACCAGGGAGCCTCTCCAGAGACTGAGCACAGCCTTGCCCAAGCACTCCTCAGGGTCTGGGAAAGTGCCACCCACTGATGACAACTGTGAGATTTAGTTATGTAGGTGGGGAAAGCGATGTGATAGAGGCATATTTGCTCTGGTGGGCAGGGAGGGAGCTGTTAGATGTAGTGGCTGCAAATGTGCAGGAAGGGGAAGGAAAATAAAGCATTTTGTTAGTTGTTGCTGTGGGTAGGTCGCTGCTGTGCTTTTTCCAAATGATCACCAAGCTCACGTATTTCCTAATAATCTTCACCCTGTGCCACTTCCTTGTGTTCAAGGGAACACCAGCAGCCACAGGGAATGAAGTTCCCCATTAAATATTTCAAGTGGGGAAACAAGAGAGAGAAGTTTAGCAATAGTATTCTAAAAATAATTCTAAAATTCTAAATTAAACCTTAACTTTTAGGTTTAAGAAGGAACACTTACCACTTTGGGCCTATTCCTAGCAGTTATCAAAATCACCTGATTAAGTGGGGATGCTCCTGTGGACGCTCACCTTGGAGGTAAAAGTATGATACAGTTTCTTTGTAAAACTTTATCGGTCACTGCCTCCCTGTGAGGGAGGAGATGGGAGGAAGCTACTGCCTTTGTGTTTTAAATGGGTTTTTACATAGCCTGGTGCTGTTTAATGGTAGGCCTCTCCTATAGGCCCTTGTAAGCCTGAACACTGGGCCCTCTTCGGGTTGAAAACCACAAAAATAACTGATCCCTCCAGGAAATTCTGGCCGCAGTCTCTAAGAGCTTACAGTCTGAACAAACAAACTGTAGATAAGGTGGGAGAACAGGGACATAACATTAAAGAAATGCCATTTATTATGATAAATGACTTAGCAGTGATTTAAGGTATTGAAATATTATCATGCAAATAAACGCTTGATGAATGCAGAAAGAGAAGTGCCTGAGGTAATAAAGATTTATGGATTCCTGGTTGAACCACAAGGATTAGGGAAGGATGGGAGTGAAAAAAAATAGCTTGTTAAAGTGAAGATCACTGTTGAAAGGAGCTAAAAGGGAACTAACCCCTGCATAAGTGAAGGGAAACATCAGCTATTGCAGGTGGTAAGGCTTTTCTGCTTACAGACGTTATTTTTCTAAACAGAATAAATTGCTTATCAGAAAAAGCCAACTGTTGCCCCATTTCATCTGTTGCTATCAGAATGATGGTGGTTTGGAGAGCAATTATGAAAGAAACACAAAACTGAGAAACAGAACTGTAATGCCAAAATATCACCGAAGAAGTGTAGGGAACACATGTACCCAAATGTAATGGTCTTACTGTTCATGACAGAAAATTGTAGCTCAAACTGCTGTCTTTTGAGGATGGTATTTTTTGCACACTGATAGTGAGTCGCAGACAGAGAAGACAAAGAAGGAAGAGGTAAAATATTAAGCTTACAATGGAAAATAAACAAGGAAGTGCCATCACACTAATCGAAGTAGGTAAGCTTATACTGAAGATCAAGGTCACAAGAGACAAAATATAATTTAGTAATATAAACAAATCAAGTACAAAAATGAGGATTTTTCTGGCACACTACCTAACTGACATGGTGAATTGCAAAATAAAACTTGTCTTCAAAATAACCGAGAACACTTTTAAAGCTTTTACTTGTCTGCATTAAATAGATCATGCTGCATACATATTTAGGATAACAGCTAAGCTAAATTGATTCACTGAATAAACTGTGTAAATTATACAAGGTAATTCCTTTAGGGTGAAATTTTTCACTGTACTGTGCAACCACACAAACCCTAGACACCATCTAAATTCTCCACCATCCCTGAAATAGGATTAAAGACAGTGTCAGCCATTCACAGATGTGACCCTCATCCGTGAAGGATTATTTGAATTCATGCACATGAAGACTATTTGGGTAAGTATACACAGTAACTATGTTAAGCACATTTGCTTGAGAGGAAGGTAATACAGTGCCTTAGCTGTACTTCTTAGTAGGAAGATTTCCATGGAAAGGGCTAATAATTAGTGTTCACCTGTACAGAGTTTAGTAAAGGGAGCCTGTGATCATGACTGATTCCTCCAGGCATGACCTAAATGATCACGTTAGCGCTATGTGTAGGCAGAGACATAACAGTTCAGTGTCAGTAATAACTGCAAGGCTTGAGCAAGACTGGCTCCAGAAATGGCATAGACAACCAGACTCTGCTGTGCCTTCTAAAGATTAGAGAGCTACTCATGGAACAGAAGTAAGATTAGGTGCATAGTTATTTTTCTTCTTGCTTACTGCTCAGATGGATAGTGAGCTGTTTCTTCTTGGAGCCCAAAGTATTACCTATCATTTACCACCAAGGGTTGTCATCATTTATCATAGAGAAGTGGTTTCAGGGTCCTTATCCCCAGTAACATCCATACAGCATCCTTATGACAGTTACTGGAACAGCTCACCTGTTACCACTGATATTAATTAGAGTATCTATTTGCTTGACTCACTAACATGATAAATACTCAGAACCAGGCACAAACAGTACGTCGTCAATAATGGAAGGTGTTTGGCCTCCCCATCTGCCTAATTTCTGGGAGGTTTTTGTCTACCCCTGAAGAATGGATGAAAGAAAATATGTTCTATGGGTTAGGAGATGAGCAGGAATGCTTCATAATGGAAAAGAGCATGTTCATCATTGTTAGAGCGACAGCAATGAAGAGCAAAAATAGGGCCATGTTAGATGACGTTGAATGGCAGGAGGCCACCCGTCATTGCACTTAATCAGCCACAAGGCTTATGTCTGAATGAGGACGTAGAGTAAACCTACCAGGATAAATGAATTAACAGCATCGTTCCTAACACAGAGTGGGAAAAGTCCAGGAATTTGTTCATTACTTTCATTGGCCCATTCTGGGAGAAATTGGTTCAGCACTCCTTGAAGTGATCAGACAGGTTTCCTGCAGCTGTTTCTGTACAGGACACGTACTGATCTCCTTAAACAAAACCAGAAATGCTTCAGCCTCTGGGCCAATCTTTTTTCAAACTCAGATGCCCACAGTTATGCTCCTCAATCTGAACTCGGATACTTAAAAGAAGTCAGTGCTTTCAGTCATATATGTGCTAATCAGAAGTGGAGACAAGCCCAGAACTGGAAGAATCCTCCGGGAAGTGCAGTGGAAACAAGTCTGGACAATTGATTAATGTGGAAAAGCTGACATATAGGAATGAGAACCAGACTTTCATAACACCCATTGCTAAAGTTTTTATTTTTCAGACTGTGAACAGCAGAGGTTTTGTCTGAAAGGAAATTTGAGTTGAAGTATGCACTAAATATCAGTTACATTTATTTTCAACATAGTCATATATTCTGTTCATATTTTCTGACATACATGATTTTTATTTTTATTGCACTGTTATTTTATGACAGGTACATATTTTGTACATTGTGCCAGGATGTAACTTCATCACTTATGAATTCTTTAGATTTATATATTTTTAAAAAATCTTAAAAAACAAATTACCTCCCAGCATAGTGGACAAGAATCAGCAAGAACTGCCTAGAGTATGAGGGCAGAGCTTAGCTCACAACTCTTGTGCTTTTTGTGAGACCCCTAATTCACAGGGTAGTCAAACATTATGATTATATTCCCTTTTACAGGTGAAAAGCTAAGCTTGCCTTTTGAAAAAGTCTGTCATACAAAAACGGAACAATAATAATCTTTCTTACATATGTCCTTCCTGAGATAGTCCCACAACACCATGACCCTGACACAGAAAAGACCCATATGTTGTTAACAAAGTTCTGGTATACTGCCTGAAGTCATATTGTAGAATTGCAATCACAATATCTGACAGGCACGGGATGCTGTAAAGATTTGTTTGTGTCTTTATCCCAGTTGGAACATGTAAAAAACTGTCACAAATGCAGAGTGTTAAGCATGGTTCTTAAGACCAAAATAGCACTGGAGCTAGTAGCATTTATTCTCCTTCACCTGTCCAGTGAAATATAGGTTAGAAACAGCAGAAAAATGCCCTGACAGTTGGTTGAGGTTTATCTTTTAACCCGTGCATTCAGAAGGTCATGTAAAAACTGAAACTTCACTTCACAGATATGCAGTATTGACCTGTTAATGACAATCAGGTTGTTTTTTCAAACAGATCTGGATCAAGCAGTTGCTATGAGCTTTTGGTAGGTGTCCTCTGGACTGGTTGGCAGCAGCAAAAGAAAAGACCCGTCTCTGGCTCATCTTCTGTTGCTCCCAGCTAGGCTCCTCGGCTGTATCCTGGTCCTGGTCCATCCACTCACCATGGCTGGGGCTGCCCGTGGGCCTTGTTACCAGCACAAGCTCTGCAGGCCATGTCCTGAGGGGTGGTGCCTGTGGGTGAGGGCATGGCCTGCACCAGGGCCACCTCCACTCAGCTCACCTGCCCTTTGGGAGCAGCTGCTGCTTCTGCCTGACAGACGTAAGGAAGATAAGTAGCACCACGGTAGTTTATTGGATCCACCAGTACTACAGGCAGCGAGGTCTGCCTTGCTCTCCATCCTTATCAGTGTAGATAATACTTAGAGGAAAGCCACCTCCACTCTGGTGTGTTGAGGTCCTCCCAATGACTGGGGAGTGTTAGAAAGGCAGGTACTCAGTAACGCCAAGAACCAGGCCCTGATGTTGGTGGCTACACGTAGAAGATTTACTACTCATAATACAGCCTTTCTGTCACTTTGAAAAAGGGCTGGCCTGCCTTATTCTGCACCCAGTTGGATTATTAATTTTGATGTAATGTAGAAACACCCTGCTGGGAAAGTCCAGCCAAAAATAAAGTCATGCATCTGTGGCCTTCTTTTTAATTCCCAGTCAGCCTTCATTGTTGGGCTGACCTAATCATGTCCACTGGTTTCTTAAATTAGCTCTGTGGATCTGAAAGACGCTGTACTTGTTTCAAGAGCATTTTTAATTGAGCTAAGTTGTAATTACCTGATGGAAAACTCTCTCAGGTAGAAATAGTTTATATATTCATTGGTATGTATGCATTTGAAGGTATGCAAAATGAATCCACGAATTTGTCAACTACAAGAAGAATCATGTCGCTTATACTGTTGATTACATATAATTAGGATTTAAAATATATGCAGATGGAAAGGCAAACGAGCTCAGATTGAAATTACTCATCGCTTTCAGTCATTTTCACAGCAAGCATCAATTGTCAAGGTCTGCTTTATTATTTTTTTTATTTAAATCCTCACTAAGACCTGAAAATTATTTTAATTAGATTAGATTATGGCAACAAATCTGCCTCAGTGCGGTCTCGTCCATGCAGAACCAATTAGTGCATCATTCCACCAAAACTAGTGAGACCAAGAGAAGGGTGTGGATGAGAGGGGAAAAAGGGAAAGCAGATGTGGTTTGAGATTTTTTTCCATTCAGTTTTCAAAATAATTTCCCATTGTCTGAATTCTACTCCCACTGGCGTCAGTTGGAGCTCTGCCAGAGACTGCAGTGGGAGTAGGGCTAGGTCAGTGCATGACCTTTTGAAACCACATCCTCATTTGTTATATAAATGAAAGCTCTGTGAATTGCTTATGCTCACTGCAATAGTTCTTGAAATTGAGAACTGCCAAGGATGATGGAACACCATTGATTTTGAGGTGGGCAACACAAATCTCAACATGGGTAATGTTTGGATTTGCTCCTTTGGAGCATGGGGTTTGTTCCTCTATGCATAGAGTTGTGGGGCTCATGCCACATCACCAGACTCCTTACCTCAGAGGGCTAAAAGAGCACAAGTCCTACATCCTATGAGTTGGTGAGGTCGGAAGACCTGAGAAAATCAGAACAAAGTGGACATGTTTGCTGGTGGTTAGCTACATAGAGACTGTAAGTCATCCTTTGTGCCTGAACCCTTTGATGTGCCATGCCAGGCCATGCTTGTGAACAAGCAATTTTTTTTCTTTTTTCTCTCTGTTGGCATTGGCTCCATCACTAGATTTTGCATTACTTTTTGTTTTGTTTTTCTTCTTTGTGAGGGGAACACGGCATTGCAAGAGGGGGAAAGAGGATGAGCGAAGTAGGTAAGAAAGACAGGTAACCCTCCTCACTTTCTTTGATATATAGATAGTTGGCCAGGGCGGGTAGGGCTTTTCAGAACTCTCTTTAAGGATTTTTTGGTATCCAATGGTTCTGACTTCCTTCTCAATTGTATAGTGTTGAACAAGAGGTGCTTGGGCTCCATGGGCTCCGTGACAGCGCATCTTCCTAAACATAGTGCAGACCTTGTATTAAGGCTTGACTCAGACATGCAGTCCTTGTATGTTCTTTTGACTTATGTATAAGGGTAGGTAAATATGGAGGTCAAATTACTATCTTTCCTAGATGCTTCTTGGATAAAGAGATGCTTTGTATATAAATACCTACACACATATATCTATAACCGTGTACCTATATACTTACATATATCTTCAGTGATCACTGTTGAAACTTTACTGATTATTGCCCTGAACTTCTGCATTTTATATAACACTGTTTTAATCTATGTAAGTTCAGAGAATTTTGGGGATTTCACTATACCGTGATTTTCTCAGTGACATACATCTGATGGAGCTTCTTCCACTGATGAGGACTCTTGCTGAGGAATGTTTCTTCAAATAAACTAACTGATAAAAGAGAGTTGCATTCACAAAGAGAGAAAATGAGGAGATGTCTTGTATCACAAATGTGATAGAGAAATTCCATTACTAAGGGAAAAACAAAAACAAAAAACATTTTGCCCATGAACAAAATACCTAAACACAAGGCTCAGTAACACAAGTTTTTAAAAACCTGAACCATACTGCAGAGATGGTTGGAACAATCCATGCTGGGAAACAAACAAACAAACAAAAGAGAACAAAAAAACAAACAAAAAAGGCTTTTAAATTTAACCCAAGACCTACTGAAATCACTGAAATGATTGTCTTGGGCTTTAGCACAGCACCTTACGGTGGCAGCAGACATTTTCAAACAAATAAAAAGAGAATCCTGTAGTGGAAGTTTTGGGGTGGGACTCAGGATTCTGCACACTCTGTCATCCCCAATCTCTTCTCCCAAGGATGCAGTGGAAATCATTTAATCCTTCCACAGCCTAGTTTTCTTATCTGTAGTAATGTGCTATCAAAAGAATAATTCCTTACTATTCCTTACCACAGTATAAAAGTACTGTGAGATCCTCAAACAGAAAATGCTGTAGAAGTGTGAAGTATAATTTTATTTCAAGGCATAAAAAAACTTGGAAACTTACAGAACAAAAGTTGAAAGGATTTAATGTAATCTGTTCAGAAGTTGTGTTTTTTGTTCATTTGTTTTTGTTGTTTTTGTTGTTAGATTTCTTGCTTGTAAACAGGGTTTCAGAACTACTAAAAGAAAGATTTAGCTTGATGCTCTGTTGCCATCTCTCAATCTTCAGTATTGAAGAGAGATGGAGAAGCCAGAGTTTTCCTAAAGAGAGATTTGTTATCTACAGAGACTTGAAAGGTAATTAATTACAACAATTCATCTTCTTTATTGGGGTGCTCTTTATGATAAGAATGTGTGGCAACTATAGGACACTGTACATAGTTTGAGTTAGGCAAAGTTGTGTTCGTTCCTACATCTCATGTATCTGAACAACCCAGAATCCTGTTATTGAAGAAAAAACTTTGCTTTGATTTAAGTGATTGATTTAAGTGATTGTTCTGTCTGTTTTGAGGTACACGGGAACTTGACACATGGAAAGAAGTTTCAGTGAAAATTTCCCTCAACATGTCTAGGTGATATGCTAATTTGCATGTCAAGTTAATACATGATATCTCAATAATAAAATGGCCTCAGGAGTTTGAGTGATGCTGTGTAATACTGTTAGGTCTGATCTTTGGAGCCCATATGGTAATTGGTGAGCTCTTTCTCTCAGACTTTAAAGGCATGGCTGAGATTTCTGTGAAGCAGAATCAGATCTGTAGAAGTTACAAAAAATATTATTGAACTAACATTTCCATATGTTACAAAACAGACAGTGTTTGCTGATATCTTCCATATTCTGTAATGAATCAGATATCAGACAGAGATATCGTGCAGATTGTCAGGTCCTTTTCCATGCTAGCAGGCCTCCTGTTGTCAGTTCTTAATGATGTTTCTCTGGATCTTAATCCACTTGAGTGCCTGCTTAAAGACATTGGAGACCTTAATGTCAAGAGTTAGAATATTGCTGTGAATATATATGATTAGCTTTTCATTGTGGTACTTTGTATTCCTTCATTAGTATGGACTTCCTAATCTTCTCCACAGGTACATATGAGACTTCTTAGGTGGCCTGTTTACCTTCCTGATGCGGTAGCAGAGTATTGCTACCTGCTGTGCTATTAGGACAGCTTGTCCTGCATTTACATTGCAAGGGTGAAAAGTCTGTCACTTCAAACTAGCTCTCTTTTGTGTTACACTCATCTCTTCATCACCAGGCTAGCAACCTCATCTTAAGAAACTTATAGTTTATATAATCCAGATGTCAGGTATGCTTTCTTTCCAGGCTAGACCCTGCAGTCTCCTGTTACTTGACAAGTATTCAGGCTGGGAAAGGTGGTACCCGATGCTGGCAATTGATTGCCATCCAAAGGGCACCTTTCAGTCTATCTTGCTGGAGATATTCTACTTTACATAGGCAGATATGGCCTGACTGGTGAGATGAGCCCAGTGTAGCTCTGGCAGTGCTGTGGCCCAGAGACCCATCACTTGTGTGCCTTGTCTGCATGGGGCAGAGGGGCCTGTGAGGGGCCTCCTCTGGGATGGAGGTGTGTCTAGTCCTTTCCATGGGATGAGCAAACCTCAGCAGGCTTCTGGGGGGTCCAAATCTAGAAGGATGGAGTGCCCTGAAAGTTCTGTAAGTTTAGCCACTTTCTGACCTGCTTTAATTTCTGTAATTTCTATCTTAAATAATGCTGTTTGCTTTGTGGGTGTGCACACTGGAAATTACAGTAAAAACTATAGGACTAACTGGTACAGGTGTTTTATTTTTATTTTTTATTTTTCCCCTCTCGCAGGTTTCTCTAACAGCCTGCTGTATGCCTGGGAGAGGTTAATGCCCAGAACTGGCCATGCACTGCTTCTGGAAGGCACAGGACAGGCAGGGTAGGGAGGTCAGCTCCGGCAGAGAGAGGGCAGGCCTCCTCGCTTTTTCACTGACAGTCACCAGCTGTCAAGAGCTTAATGGAGATGTGGCAGAGAAACAAATTAGGCCATCACAATCTGTTTTGTATTGATCCACTTTCAAGCCCTGACAGCAAGGGCATGCCAGAGATGGGCAGGGCTGAGTTTATGCTGTTCTCAGCTTTGGGAGCTCTCTGATGCTGCCGAGTTTATAGATAATCTGCAAACAAGATCTGCACAGCTCGTATGTGGTGGTTTATTCCCTCTTCATGTCATCTTCTGGAGATGTCCCAAATCCATGAAACATGATGGTAGATGAACAACGCTGTTTCTCCCCTTGTGTTTCTGGAAGCACAGCAGAAAATCTCACACAGATGCTCAGATACTTACATCACTTAAAAAGTATTTTGAATATGTTTGAATATGTTCTCAACTCCCCCCCCCCCCCTTTTTTTTTAATGCAGGAATAAACAGTTTAAGAGGAATCTTTTTTATTTTATATTTTAAGAGTAAAAGTAGAACAACAAGAAAAGTAAAAGCTACTAGAAAAAAAGAAACAGAAGTGCATAATCACTCTCTGGCCTTCTCATGGGTCTGTTTAATTAATTACAGTTTGCCCTTACCAGTTCATTTCTACTCAAAGATTTTCTTTGGTTAGCTCTAGGCAGCATATGCATCCAAGCGGAAATTTGTGTGAAAGAGACTAAACTTGTAAACATCACTTCTGTCCTAACTGGGAGTGTTTGCATTATTATAAAACAACTTTAATTATAGACAACTTTAAAAAGATACCATCACTCCAACAGCAACTACTGTGTACTGAGCAAGATGAAACTCAGTCCCTTGCAATCAAAACAAACAGGCCATCACAAGACACTGAGGTTTTGAAATGTGCTACTTCTACTTAGGAAGGAACTGCCAGAAAATCTGATACCAAAACCATTTTCTGGGTCACTCACCAAACCCATATGTTTTTAAGGGTCTCAGTTCTAATAACTCCCTGGTTATTATACAAATAATATGAACCTATTCAAAAGCTGCAGGTGTTTCATGTTTTCCCCTCAGTTCACAAGCCAGAGAGTCTTATCTCAAAGCTTCAATAACCAAAATGCTGGAACCACAGGGAAGTCTGGGTTCAGTTGTTTATTACCCCTTGCTGTGGAAGTACCAGCTTGCCCTAGGGACAGACCAAGGTTCATGCTGCACCGAGCGCCATGTGGGCAGCAGGTGAAGACTCTCTCCACCCTATCAGTTTACTATGTAATTGGGAGCAGGAGGCAATGAACAAGATCATCAAAAATGGAGGGCAAAAGGAGAAAGAAGATGAACGAGCCACAGTAAGATCATACGGGTAACTAACCAGACAGGTGAGTGTACAGTAAATACATGCATGCAATACAAATGTAATAAGCATGGACGGCTAAGATTAAAATCAGGACGTGTCAGTAGTGTTACCAGGAAATTAGTGGCTTAATTTGTGCTGGCTAACTTTTTTCAGAAAAGATGCCCGCACGTGCTTGCACTTCTGAGTGCAATGACTACCCACAAAGAGATGAAGGGAGCAGGAAGCAAGTTGGACACATGCTCTGTCATCTTTCTTAGAGACTAATGCTGCTAATAGCATGGGATGTTTTTAGGGGCAGAGTCCCTTTGAGGTGATTAGGGTTGCCATTGAGGAGAACGAGGGCAAATCCTGCATGTGGTCATTTACTGGAGGTCAAAATTTGCCCTTGAAGTTAAGACTAAGCATGAGGATAAACAAAGCCCAAGGCACAGTTCTAGGTGTCTTTGGTAGAACTGCACAAAACTAACCTTTATGTCATTAAAGGTTGCTGATTTTTTGGTGAAACCCCACTAACATTACACTAGGGAAATGTGTGATGTCTGCAAAATTTACAAGTTTTTATTTTTATTTTTTTCACTGCCCTGTTCTGTTAGTGATATGCCTGACAGGGAACTGAGAGTTGAGAACTGGCACTGGAAATAATATTGTATAACTGGGAATGGAAATAAATGCATGCTGAATAGTGGCAAGTAAGCCAGTTTCACTCATAAGATGGAACCCTTTAAATGAGACTGGAAAAGCACTTGTTGACCCTGTGTATTGCCTTCAATATTGGGTGCTGCAAGTCCCATTAATTGGCAGGCATATAGGCCTCACTGTGGTCAATACTGTTGAGCTTGAACTCTTCCTCCTTCTCAAGTGGGTTTGAAACAAGCCCTTGTTTGATCTAATCAGTTTGGGTTTGGTCTTTTTGGTGTGCAGGTAGAGCTGGATGAAGCACAAGACTGGCTCTTCATGCAAGAAGGCAGGCTGCTGGGAAGCTTGGCCCTGCTGGACTGGGATGAGGCCACTGCAGAGCAGTGGGGTGCAGTGCGGAAATCCCAGATGGATCCTAGTGCACACACCCATGGGCTCCTTGAATCAGCCCTCTGCCTCTTTTTCTTCTCTTTCCCTACCTCTTTCTTGTTTCTTTTCTGGCAAGTAAGCTATCCGCATTTCTGATTAGGGGAAGGTGGCAGTCATATAATGGCTGGACAGTTCAGGAGAAGAGGAGTAATCGAGCAAGGGAGGGGTCTGATGCTGTGAAACGCTTTCACTTTCTGGAACAGATCCAGCACAGATTAATTTTCCTTTCATATCAAATACTCCGCATTTTGATTTCATGCCTTTGTCTGCTTTGTGGTGAGAGCATGAACATGCTGTGGGACACAAAGGGTCAAACTAATCACTAGATCCAATCCATTTCTCAGTGGCATTATCCCAAGAATGAGCTTAGCTCACCGTATTCAGCAGGAACACTGTCTATGTGTTTGTGTTTCAGTAACAACTGGAACAAGAAAGCCCACATATCGATCTCTCTAGCTCTCACTGCTTTTCATCTCCAAGCTGTGAGACTGTATACTTAATTGTGGGTCTATTGATTTGGTGGCAACTGTTCAGATGGCTTGACTGGATATCGAAAATGAAGCCCTTCTGGGATACATTTGTGTTGTGGTTTTTTTTCTTGTCTCGTTTGGATCCAACTTTTATCTCTGTAACATCCACCTCTGCTGATCACATACCAGTCACAACTGTATTAATGGTCTGAGGGGAAAGTAATTCTAAATGTACTGTCTATCAAGTTCATATTTTTTCTTTAATAAGTTTTCCCTTTACACAGCAAATCTTACACAGCTTCCTGGATTTACCCCTCTTCAATTAGCAATCAACCTCTCCATATGCATGAGTGTTGAGAATCAATACCCACTGAGACGATTGTTCTTTATAATGATAAGAATAAAGCAGAGGAAAAGGTAGATGTAAGAGTTCATTTTAAAAGATTAAAAGGGAAGAGGAACTCAACTGAAGACTGGCAAGCAGCCTGTGTGTTGATAAAGCTCAGGAAAACTCACTCTGAAGGATTTTGGTCCTGGACTAGCAAACTGCATGTAGCAGAAGGGCATATGGGGGGACACTGAAGGGGTCTGCCACCACCTGCACAAACAAGACTCACTGCAACCCTCAGTTCTTCCTGTGATCCAGTTGTAACTGTCACTAACCTCTTCCATGTACAAAACTCAGCAAGACCTTCCTTTCCAAAATGTGTCTGTCAAGGCTGAACAAATGCACAATTCAAGAATTAATGATGAAGATTCTTCAGTTTGCAGAAACATGTATTTATTTTGGGGCTTCATTTTTCAGATAATAGATGCAATATTGCCAGTGTTGCTGTCTCCCTGTTCTTTAGAGTTAAGTTCCAATTCTGGAACTAGGAAGGATCTTATCTTTTCCATCAGAAAAGCAAAAATCCATTTCTCTGAAAGGTTTGAATCTTGTCCTGATTGGTGCCTTGGTCTTGCTTATATTAAATGCTGCAGTCTGATTCTCTCTCTCCACCATGACTGATGGCGAAGCAGCGTGATCACCTGCATTTCAGAGTGGGGTGGTATTGGATAACCCTTGCAATTAATGAAAATGCTATGCTTGATCACAGCTGGTCAAGCAGGCTGGTACATTCAACTTTCTATGTGGTTTTATTATGCAGAGTGAGATAAATCATACAAGGCTCAGGAATTTCTTGGTCAAATCTGTTGAACATTTAACTGTTTCCAGTGAACTTCCTAACTATCTCTGGATTCAGGGCTATTAAAGTGAAGTAAACAGGCAGGTATTCAAAGGCTTTCCATCTCCTCTGCGACTCTTCCCATGTTGTTCCCAACTGGAGATGAAAAGGAGATGGCCAAGAGAGCTCTGTCCCAACACGTATTACAGCTAATGAAATAATTACCTTACAATATGGCTTAGTATGGAGTAATTGTAAAAGAAAGCTGCTTGGCAGCGTGTCTTGGGGCGAGTTGCTTCCGTGATGTTTTCACTCCTTCACCCAGGGAGAAGCTCAGCAGGAGGGATGGAATGATGAAATGCTGCGTGCTTTGGAAGTCCCGTCACCGGGCTTTGCACAGGGTGGTGCTAGCCTCTGCTTTCTAAGCCTGTGCTTTCTCTCACAAATGTGCAGAGACTGCAGGAGTAGCCCGTGCTTCATATCCTTTGTTGGGTAAAGATCTGTTGTTGGATACTTAGCCTGTCTCATATAGAACATCTCCAAATCCAATACCCTTTTTTGTCACTTTTTGAGTGGGTGCCTAGAACAGAGATTGAGCTATTCCCTTGCACACATTACAAATCACTTGCTCCAGAGGAAAGCAGAGAAATGATGGCAGGGCTATGCAGGGAAGCCTAGGCAAGCCCTGCCAGCACACGATATACATCCTTTTGGGACTGACAGTCTGAAAACCAGCAGTCTCCAGGTGCAATAACATCAAATTGGAAGAACAGGCTAGGAGGCAGCTCAAATATCACAACTGTTTCATCAGCCCCATGTACTTGTCCCCTCTTCTGTGTAACTAATGGTCTCCTCTGGGCATGATTTCCCAAGTTTTAGGTAACAGGAGAGATTTAGTGGAGGGAGAGTATCCTGGTCTTAACTGAAAGCTTTATGAAGGCACATTTATAATAATGAAGAACAAACTGAGCAGGAATGAATGTGCTATTAATTTATGAATTCTGGAAGGCTTAAAAACTACAGCACTACAAGCCAGGCAAACCGGTTATTAGATATTCAAATCTCTTGGAAAACAATATAAAAGTATAGGATATTTTGCAAACGCCATGCCTCTTGTCCTGAAGAAGGCTGCAGCTGCAAATTGTGAGAAAAATGTTTTGCAACTCCAGGCAAAGAATTGGCTCTTAGAAGTGGAAGACAATAATCACAGAGGGAGGAAAGATTAACACAGCCTGATCAATCAGGAGATGGTCTTCCAAATTTCCATATGTATTTGAAAAAAAGGAGTGATACTGAAGTGAAAATGTAAGATGCAAACATTTCTTTATAGGGGAAAAATATATATATATATAAAGACTTATAAGAGGCCTGGTGGAGATACATACTACAGGGCTTGACTGCACAGAACTATTCCAGATTAACTGTTCAGACACTTTTTCCAGCACAATTCCAGATACATCCAGTCTTCACCCAGTGCTGTGGGGTAGCTGAAGGTGTGATAGTTATTAAAAATGAATTAAATTATTTCCCTGCTGCACTTTTCTTATTTTTAAGAGGCTTGTCTGATCACCCATTTGGCCTGTCTGTCCAAACATCCATCAGACCTCTGCAACACAACAACTTTTGAATTTATTGTTCCAAAGGAAGTCTCCAAGATAACTCACTCCTACAGATTTTATTAAGAACAGAGGTTTGGTGAAATGGTATCCCAGAAAAGACTTGGTTTGTCCTCACAGGGCTTTGCCAACAATGTCAGTTCCACATCCCCACACCACAGCTTTTGGAAGGGACTTTGTTGAGGGACCCCAGGTGGCTGAGAGGGCTTTGGCTGCTCAGGTGCTTACAGAGGGAGCTGAAGGCTACAAGACATGGGTCATTGGTAACACAGCTGCTCAACTGATGGCTTGTTTTCAGAAAAAAATAGTTCTTTTGGATGTCACCATCATGCAGTATGTTCCATTCAAGGACCTTAGTGTAACCCCCCCCCCCCCCAAAAAAAAAATCAAAAAACCATAACAAAAACCAACCAACCAAAAACCCATATCCATAATCTCTATAAGCCCAGCCTGTGAGGCATAATTGATCTATATGTGGGGACAGGGGAAAGGGAGCAGGTCTCCATCCTCCAGCCGTTACAAGACCCAGACCCAGGCTGCTATATGCTGTGAAGAAATCACTCAGACCAGCAGGTCAATGTGCAGTTCTCTGTTAGGAGAGCACATCTCTCTGCAGCATGATGTGGTTCACTCTGAAACCAAAATACAGTGTTAGATGGGTCATTAATCTTACTCAGTGTGACTGTTCCTGTCCTCCAGCTTTCTGTATATCTGCTCTGTTAGTAGGTTTCAAATACTCTGGAGACCACTGCAGGGAGTGATGCACTAGGTTTAGTGGAGCAATAATTTGCTCTGTTGTGAAGAGTCCCACACTTTTATTAGGCATACTGGACATGTGAGGAAGCATCTGCTCTGGTTCTTTCTACAGCATGAGGGGAGAGGGCAGTCATTGTGTACCAGAGCTTGAAAGCGTTGTGCTTTTTTTTAAAGAATGAAACTATTCATTACCTTCATTACCCTCCCTCTCTTTTTTTTTTTTTCCCCCCGAAGTTGTAAGTTTTTTTTTTTTTTTTTTTAATAAAGGCCTGGAGCCATTCTGAGATGAGAAAGTGTTCGTTGGTACAAATAAAAAAAAATAATCACAACTTCCTTGTGTGTTTTTTCTTTCCTACAAAGAAGAAAAAAAAAAAAGAAAAAAAAAAAAAGAAGCATTACTAATGAGTAATGAAAGACAAACCTGGAATGAATCGCCACGTTTCCACTGAAGATCCAGATGGGCCGGAAGATCAGTTTAACGTATCCAGCAATGAAAGTGCCCATTGTCTTTATACTCCAATATTGACATAGTATCATTTCCCTTAGTCTTTTGGGTCCTGGAAATGCCAATATAAAAGTCAATATTTAGCAATATTTTTGTATAGGAGTTCCCTGCCTCGACTGGGTTTCACTGCCTTCTCTTACTCCAGCCTTGATAAGGGTTGATCAGATGCTGTTGACCTTATTGGAGAGCCCGCAAAGAAATGCCAGCCCTTGTGTCAGTGCAATAGTTCCTTCAGTCAGTGTTCAGTGCAGTAAAAGATCTGGACTTATAAATATGAACATAAGAACTTGGTTTAAGTTGCTATTAATTTCATCTCTGTTGTTACCGTACCCATCCAGTTGCCAGCAATCCAGCTGAGGGACCATGTGTGAGCACCACTTGTGAGTGAGTGACCAAGGCAGCCGAGCTGGCTGGTGTTTTCAAAGCCATAACTCCTGCCAGCGCCGCAGGCACAGCCTCTTGGCTGCGTTTACTGATAGCAGCCAGGGCATTCAGCAGAGCTGCAGGGTTTTTTATGACAAGGGCATGTAAAAGCCTTGGATCATTATTCAGATGGGGAAGCTGGCCAATTTATCAGGTGAGTGTGGTGTTCAGGCACAGCATTGCAGGAAAGCAAACGAGGCAACCAAGCAAAAGGTTGCATTTGCTCTGACAGTGAAAGATTGGTGCAAGGTATCCCACAGCAACAAGAGCTCATGCTTGTTTTTCCTTCCCTTGCCAATGGATTCTGAAACATTTATGCTGTGGTCAACTATAATCCCATATTCTGACCAAATGGTTGGTACTCTGGAGGCGTGTGGAGGTGTGGAACAAATTTGTTGCTGGCTTATGCTTTCTGGACACATTTAATTTACACACATTTAATAGACATGACCTTTGGTTCCTTCTGTGGTTGCATGTCTGGACTGATCTAAGTAGTGACTGATACTTTCCTGTGTTTGTTTCGGATTTAGCACACCTTCCAGATCTGGCACCACCACTCCAGAGATCTTGCTCACCTCTTCCTCAGTCTTCTCAGTTCAATGGGTAGCTGGTAGAATCATCCTCAGACTCAGAAAAGATTAACCCATCCATACAAAGGATAAATCTAGATTGCCTGAAGTTTTCTATTATCAAGTCGTCATGGCTGCTTTGTGTGTCTTGAGAAATGAGGGGATCATCCACTTTTTTCCTGCTGAGAGAGTGTCAGTGACCTGTGTTCAAAAGCCTGAGAAATCTCTGCCCTATGATGTGCCATTGGGGTAGTACCACTGCCTGAGGACAAGCAGACTGCCAACATTACCTTTAAACTGGATGAGAAAGTCCTTTTGGATTCACTGAAAGTACGTGCATCTTCCTGTCAGAGGCTGAATAGCCAACTTGAAGTCAGATTGTTACTTCAGGTAACAAACATTAGGAGGAAAAAATATGTAGCCTACACTGGTGATCCAGAACAAAATAGTATACGTATTAGACTGCATGTGGGTGTTCATGTCTGGTTGTTTTGGGAACATGCATGACACATATCGGATATGATGGGTCATTAAGAAAAAATTAATTAGAAATTAATGACCAAGAAAATATTGTCAAGCAAGTCGGGTTAATCATGAAATATGTACAACTCTACACACAATTAACACATAGGTTGCATGTCAGCCAATCAGCTGTGCTATTTCAAGGTGTTTAATACAGCAATGGTGACTGAAGTAGCATTTAACTCTACCACTCTTTCCCCACCCCAAGTCTCACTTGGGCACAAGACCAAGTGGGATGAAGAAAGAGTAGGAAGAGTAGTAGGAACTAGTGGGGACATCTCAAAGGAACCCAAAAATTAAAGATTAGACAGCTGGGATGCCAGGGGGTGACACGATACAAGAACAAAGAGAGAGCACAGAGAAGAGCCAATATCAGATAAAAGGCAGAGCTGGAAGAAAAATAAGGAGACACTGAGGAAACTCATTGGAGAGGTCACACAGAGGCCCAGATGGGTGACAAAGACAATCCTAGGGCAACTCATTTGAGGCCTGGCTAGAAAGAATGAAAGAGCTGGCTTTAGGAGGTGAGGGATGCTAGTGCAGTTCACTCAGGGATCAAAGAGGGTAAAAGTAGAGCAGCAGGGAGGAGGAGGGGCAGTTAGGAGGAAGATGGAGTGATTGAAGGAGCTCAGAAAATGGTGACCAGTCTTGAGATGTGAAAAATTGATTAACAAGAGATTGATGTTTTTCTTTGTTACTGGAGGAAAATAACTGAAAAATAATTTTGAATAGCCTATTTCATCTATTACAGGCAATGTCTTTTACAAATACTTAATTCTGGTAGGCAAGTATTTGAGCCAGGCAAACTATTTTTGCATTAAATCCTTGGACTGTTTTGGCCATTATTTTAGTGACATTGTATCTTGGAGTGTGTCCTGGTGATTCCATTAGTGCATTCATTATTCACTCAGTACACCATGGATCAATTATTAGTACTCAGTATTCATACTCCAGTGCCACCAATGCCAACATATTATTATGAGTCTTATTATTAGGTGATTTGCATAAATCTTCAGCTGATGAAGTCAGATGATTGTGAAATCTTTACTGTTCAGTAAAAATGTGCAGTTCTCCCAGCTGTGGAGCAAATATTAAAAGCAAATATGCAAAGTGGTAGGAAAAAAAGAAAGAAATTAGAGCTCCAAATGCATTACTTGGAATATTTTGGGACTTGGAAGCTCAATATTTAAGCCATAATTTAGTATTTAAAATAATGTAGAATTTAAAGTCTGCTTTTGTACATATTTATATAGCAGATTTTGCACTTTGTATTCAATGAATGTTAGTAGTCATAAAATTTAAGAGCATGAATCTTGGTCTGAAAGGTAACCACAGATGGCAAAAATGATTTGAGCAAAGGTCAGAGTAACGTTCTTTTCTGTTTGAGCAAAATTCTTTAAAATGTTTGTTTAAAAGATATTTGATCTAAAAATAACATTCAATTGCAACAAAGGGGACTGCACCTGATTTAAATGGCTAGTCACAACTGAGTAACTTAGCCTGAATTTAAAGTATTCAATTAGACAGGGAAACCAAGGCACAAGGTGAATGCATTAAGTGAGAATGTGGGAAGTTTTGTAGAAATGAGGCAACTAAAAATAAAACTGAATTTGAATCCTGTGGTTCTGGTTCCACTGACAATTACAAATGCAGTCTATGATTTTAAACTATGAGTTTAAGGAAGGAGTGGATGAGTAAAATAATCCAGAGAAAAGGGAGTCCATTGCACCCATTTAGCCCAGCCGTGTGAACCCAACTTTGCTGCTCGGTCAGCCCAGCTGGCTTGCTTTCTGTGTGCTCTCTGATTGAACTGCAGCGTGAGCAGTCCACTGCTGCCTGTGAAGCCATGCCTTAACATAATGACTGACCTAAATGTGTAGCATGGATATTTACCTTAAACGTATATGGTGACTGTGAACATGAAATGCATGCTGGATATTTTGTAAGCCAGTAACTAAATTTCACTGAATTTATTTTCACATCTCATCCCATCTTCCTTCACAGAGTACAATTAAAGGAGATTTGTATTTATGCAACAAACATTGCAGCATAGGTTTAGAAAGCAGAAGGTGTTAAACTGATTGCTTGTCACTTGTGGTAACTGAAGAGGTAGATGAAGGAGGTGGAATAGCGATGTCATTATCTGGATTTAATGACTTCTTTGACACAGTGTAGAGAGTTCCTAGACAGGTGAAAATTTCTGTGTAGTAAAACCACAGAGCAGACACATGTTTTGACTGCTGTTTTCACTATGTAGCCTGCTAAGTTTTAGATCAGAGTAATTCACTATTGTGGAGGTGGCAGACTTTGCGTGGATTCTCATGATCTGGAACCTATTACAATGGGAAAAAAAAGGAAAAACAAAAACCACCACCAACAAAAAACACCATATTTTGTAGGTGAAATAACTGGAGACTAATTGCTCACCACCCATAAATTAATAGGTTGCAGGGTGAAGTTATGATCACTACCAGAACAATATCTGCAAATGAGCCCTATCTGCTTTCTCTGTACAGAAATTTTGTTCATGGACTATAGAGAGTAGCTGCATCCTCTTGTTACAGACTGTTTTTACCATTCTTGCTCTCTGCTCTCTTTACTGAAGGCACCTTGGATATTTTTACAAAAGCTAGAGTAACAACTTCAACTGCATTGTAGATGCAGTTAAATCAAGAAGTAGACTTTCCCCACTGTATCCTTTATCCTGGGGCCTGTGCCCCAGGAGCTCTTTGGATGCAACGTTACCTCCAAAGGCAAATTTCCAATTTCCCTGGGGGGTTGTAAGGATCAGAGGGTCCTATTTGGTATCTGATTGGTTTCCCTGGCACACAGAGGCTAGAAAAATAAAACAAAACAAAAAAAAAGACAACAAAATCAAACAAACAAACCAAAAGTCTCACTTCCAGGTATTTTTAAACTAAACTTGAACATTTATTATTAAGAGATAGAAGGAAAGAATGAAATATTATGAGGTGGTTCAATAGTTTGAAAATGAGCGAATCTTGGTCAAACAATGTCTTGGACTGATCCACGTGATTTTTTCTTCTGCTTAAAATCCCCTTGAAGTCTTAGGTTGCATTACTTTAAGATACTCCTTCCACAGATCATTTTGTTTTGGTTTGGTTTGTTCAGCTCTCAATTAAAAGATCAGAGCTTTTTTTATCCAAGGAGGCTTTCCACCTTCTCTGTCCTTCTGTACTTTCTTAAATCTGAAAAGATCACAAGCTGACAATTGTAAAATTGCTGGAAGCTATTGTTAGCCCTCAGTATTATAAACATTGTGATGGGCAACCACTCTGAAGATCTATACAGGGATCTATGCATGGAGGAAACACAGAAAAAATCTGAGTATTACGGGCTCTTGGGTTTTGTCCTTCCTCCACAACAGGTGAAAATGTCAGTGCAGGACTACCTTATACCCCAAAGGTGGAAGAGTGAGAAAACAGTGAAATTTGTGTCTTGTGGAAAAGAACTTGAGGATAAAGGTGTTTCTGTAAGTAAAGGAGCCCACGAAACCCATAAAGGTGTATTTTTTTTTTTCCCAGGTCTACATTAACATGTGCACAGCTGATTCCAAAAGACAGCGCAGTCAATGGCAAGTCCCTGCCAGGGTCATCAGCACTCTTTGTTTGCAGCTCTGGTGCCTGCTGTGCCAGCACGGAAGATGGAATTAGATATTTTCTTGTGAATTTCACAAGTAATTAATTCTGTGCGGGGGGGCTGGAGGGGAATAAATTTTGCCCTGCAGTTTGATTGCAGAGAACAGAAAAGGTCTAATTTCAGGTCACTTCCTTTGGTAGGAAATGTATATTTTCCCCTCAGATGACTATTGATAGACTTCCACCTTGCACCCGCAAGGTTGCCAAAGTGGGAGAGAAACTGTAGGCTATAACTACTAAATTTTGCTCAACCTTTTAAGCAAGTACAATAAACCTAATCAGAAAGGTTGTTTCTAACTACTGATTTAGCCTGTCTTTGTCTTGTAATCTGGACTGACTTCCCATGGCCTTCTAACAGATTAAAGCACCAGGAAGGGATCTGGAAGGTTCAAATTATATTTTTTCCCACAACCACAATAGATTGCACTCCAAGGGGATACATCCTAGCTTGTCCATGATGAAGACATTTTACATGAAAGAACAGATTTTTTTATCCCACTTTTCTAACATATGACTTATATGCACTCATCCAATGTTTCCAAGCATTCATAAATATGCTCAATGTGCTCTTGCTTGCAATAACCTGATGTGTATTAATCTAATCAAATAACTAAATTCCCAAAAATATATGCCAAAGATCAGTTAAGTGTGAAGTTCATTGGTGGAAAACAATCAGAACTACCTGAGCATCAAAGGAAGATATATACTCTTTAAAAAAAAAAAAACAAAGGAAAATTGCTGAGCTTGGGACTGGCACTTTCAAACTTATGGTAAAATAGCAACAACAACAGCAAAAAAAACACACAGAAGTCTTACTGGTGATTTTTAAAAGCTTTTTTATTTTATTTTATTTTTATTAATGATACAAGCAACTTTAAAATGTTTTCTGGATATCGGATTATCCTGAATATTCATAAGGTTTACACTTATTTGTGTCAAAGAGGCTAGACACTATCTAGGTTTTTATTTTTCTCTCTGAAGGAACTTCCAAGCTTGGCAAAGCACTTGGGTATGTAACAGATCCCTGAGCTGAACTTGATTTCAGTGTAATATAGAGAGGTGCTTAAATTTTCCGCTGAACTGGGGGCTCTGGGGAATTGACTTTATAGGAGCCAGGAGAAATCTGAGATGACACAGGAACAGGACACAATCACTGACAATAGTTGTATGACACTGAGGATGTGTGCAGCTCTATTGATGTCAGGCTACACAATGAGAAGCTAAATAAGATATCGACTGTGTGTTACCGTTTTGTGTATTTCTGTGCTGTAAAACTATGTTGATATAGTGCAGTATATTTTGCCATAACTTTGAGCATTTTGCTGTTGTGCGCTCGCTGCCTGCTCAGTGTCTGAGGAACCACTGAACTCCTTACAGTTAACTTCCAGCCTTGCTCCAGGCAATTATTCAAAAATAATTTGGGAAAGATAGACAAGCCATTCTGCAACACTTAGAAGTGAACTCAATTAGAAAGAACCACTACAAATGAAGAAATTTTAGTGAGGGTTTTGGTTGTTGGGCTTTTTTTTTTTTGGCTTTTATTTTTTTTTTCTTTTTGCTGAGGCAAAATTTGTTTTCCCTAGTGTGCACTTTTCATCATATTGTCCAGACTGCTTAAAAAGAACAGGCAATGGATTTACCACATTTCCCTCAGGAGGCTACTCCACAGTCTAATAGACCTGACCCTTCAATTTTTTTCTGGCTGACATTGAGCCAATGTTTTCTTTTTGCTATTTCAGCCCAATGCTTCTAGCTATGCCCTGTGCTGAATAGTCTCTTGGCTGTTGTATGCTCTGAAAATAATTAAAGTTTTATTATCCTTTTTCTTTCTCATTTAGCCATAATAAAAATATTTAACTCCTATCACCACTTGTCTTGAGTTGCCTTCAATCCTTTCAGATGTTCTAATTTCACTTCACTGACTTTTCTCCAGAACTGTGTTTCTTAAGTCATTCCCCATGTCTACACTTCTAACCTTACGTGCTACTAACATCCATAACAGAATATATGAGCTGTGGCACAGCCAGTGATCACCCCTCAATAGGTGTCCTCACTCCGCTGCCTGTTTCTGTGTTATTGAGTATTGTGATAAAAAAGGAAAGGTGCTGTGATATACAGAGCCTAGTGTACAATTGCTTACGCAGGATCCTGAAGTGCTACTCCTAGCATAGACTGTTATTAACTGCTTCCACGTTACAAGGACATTTTTACTTATCTTTTTATTTCCTCACCATACGCTTGAATCTCAGAGAAGCACGTTCTTTTGCTTTCTCTCGACATAAGCATTTAAATGTCTTAGTTGTCTGTCTTTCCTCCTATAAACTGGTAAGAAAATGGTAGACAGCTTCTTCTTGTACAAGTGTATACACAGCTGTATCTGAAAAGGGTTGACACATCTCTAATGAGAAGGGTTGTATTGCCAAGGCTGAAGACCTACCTCACCAAGCAGCAGGCCTCTAAGGCCTAAACTGTCCTAATCTCCACCCTCCTGAAGTGCTACTCCACGTATGGCTGCACACCATGGACTCTGCCATGCTCTGTTTGGGGATAATCCTAAGGATTAACAAACCCTTCAGATTCATGTACAGAGAAAGCCGCCTTAATTTATGTTTTGTAATCACATTTGTCTGGTTTTAGGACAGATTTTTTTTTTTTTTTTCATCTTCAGAGTGCCTACAGTCCATTTTCATGTGAAGGGGGCTGTATCCAGAGAGACAGCGGTACTGATTCCAAGCCAAAATATATGGGCTTGCTAAAAACCATCTAGGTAAAAATTAGTTTGGCACTCAGACATCTCAGAGGCTTTCAGATTTAGACAGCAATTGAGCAGATGTCTTTAAGGCCTACAGTCTGGCTGCAGACTGTCCCTGTTCCCTGTCAAATTTAGTGTGAACCTGCACCAATACTTGCATGGGGACAGTGCAGGTAGTGGCATAGAGAAGGAAATCCTCAGCTGAAGATGGCTTCTAGAGGGGTGGCAGATGCCATCTAAGCCTGATTAAGCAACCCTGCTGCTGAAAAGGGAAACCAGAGCCTCAGACACCGAAAAGTGACAGTTTGTGGATGAAGTGTCATGGGTCTTCAGTGCAGCTCTCTCACTCGTCATCATCATAATCATCATTTCTGTTATGACTGCACTTAGGAGGCACTTGGCATTTTTCACGTGTGGAAAAAGAGACAGTTTAATCAACAAACAAGACCTCTGAAGGCCGATCTGCCACTGCAGGGCTGTGCAGCCTGGCTGTCACCCAGGTGGAGCTGGGCTGACAGTAGTTGTGTGTGGTGGCATCTGCAGCACCCTTGTACAGGCTGGGCGGCAGATGGAGGGCACCTGCCAGAATCAATAAAACCAATTTAAAGGCAAAATAATAGTGTTGCCACTTGGTTGCAATGTGGTTGTGACTGCAGAGGAAGAACAGAGGCAGCATTATTTAATGATCTTTTTTTTTTTTTTTTTTTTTTTTTAATAAAAGAGGCCAACATTTAAATGAGCCCCAAATCTAAGCCTTGAACATAGTTGGTGGAAGTGCAGTGGAGAGATGGGAAGAGGAAGGCTGGAACTGGAGTTTAATGTGCTTTCCCTTGTTCAAACAGAAGATGCCACCCAGTTTCCAGGTCTTTCAAAACTCAGTTAATTTGAGGTAGAATATTTCTACGTTCTTAATGTCTGACCAGCAGATAATTCAGCGTCTTGTGTCCCTCCCAGACAAACAAAGTGATTTCTCTTCTCACCAGCAACACAAGTTTGCAGTTCCTATATAGCTTGGTGGCCGTGGGTGGTCTTTTATCTGGTACCCATTCCTTTCACCAGTGCTGTGCTATGGGGATGATGCTGCACAAGCATGGCACTTCTGCTTTTTGCCTCCAGGCTGCCATGGTACCACCCTTCAAATGCCCTGATCTCTTTTTCTCAAACGTCCTGAAAGCAGGCATCCCAGAGGGCTGAAGCAGTTCAGCAGATCAGTACAATAGCAGGGAAAATAAAGGGCCTCATTGGTGTACAGCTCCCCTGACATGTGGTAATGCAATTACCAGCTGATCAAACAGCTGTACCTCGCTGAGGGCAAGGGGCAGGGGAGGCAGCAGGCATCTTGTCACCGGCCTCTTGTCCCAGCTTCTGGCTGACCCTCCCCAAGGCAGAGCCTGAATTACAGGGGCTGGGAGCCGGGAATGCCTTGCCTTTGGCTGGACATTCATCCTGCCCTTTGTGATTTGTGCCGAAACCCTTTTTTTTTGGCTTTTCCCTTTGTGGAAGTGTCAAAGGGGCCGCCTGAGCAGCAAGTGAAAGGAGAGGCAGCCCTCCGCAGCCCTCCGTGCCCTCTGCGGCTGCCAGGGGTGCCGGGTGTCCTGGGGGAGAGGGGCCCGGAGGGCGTCAGTCAAAACAGGACAGGCCGCGGGGAGGCTCTGGGGCAAAGGCGACCGTGTGAGGGGGTCACAGTTCAGTGCCATAAAACGTGACGCACCGGGAGACATGTCACGCATTATGTTTGTGTCCTCGCCAGCTAGTGTCCTCCGGAAAGAACAGCTTGTTTAAATTAGCAGTGGTCCTCACTGACAACACCTGGAAGAGGGCACGGTGGGCATCCTCCACCAATATCAAGAGTCTTAGCAGAGGCAGGGATATTTTGGCTGTGAGGAGCGACAGCACTGCAGCTAGAGCTGTCGGCACTGCAGCTGCTGATGCTGAGGCACCATGTGGGGAGAAAGTGGGTCGGATCCCTTCTCTGGCCCACAGTAAGGGACAGGGCGAATGGATTTAAGAGAAAGAGGGGACAAAATGCCCATGAGAGCAGGAAAAAGTGATTGTAAAAGTGATGTGAGAGTAGAGCAATTATGCCCTATCTTTAAAGGAAAGTGCTGGGCGGAAGTGACTTAAGCAGAGTGGTGTCATTCAAGCGTTTGAACCTAAGATCAATAGATAGGGTTTCCTCAGTATCTTCAGTATGCCCTTGTTCAGCACTTCCTTGTATTTACTGTAGGAAATACCTCCAATATCTCAAATACTGAGGTTATCTGACTGCAAACACTTATTTAGTCATCTAAGTAACTTGCACCAGGGCAGAAAATGGGCAGTTTAAGCCACGTTGGTCCCTCAATCCCAAAGGGGCTCAATTAGGTTTGCTGAGAGGTTCCGTCCTGTGAACCTCTGCATCAGTCACCCTTTTGATCCTGCTCCCAAGCATCACTGGGACCCACAGGAATCCCTGCTCTGTTCCCTTCCTTCTGGTGATGTGAAATTTCAATGAGACAGCTGCTTTTAGGAGAGATCTGACTAATATTGCCTTCGTGCAGCCCTTGAAGCACCACTTTTTTGTCCCAAATATGTTTATTATCAGAAGCATCAGATTAGAGCAAGACATCAGAAGTTCAGTCAGCACCCAAGCAGCTCAAAAAGCAGCATCTTTAGCAAAGCGTTTGGGGAAGCACATATGGCTTTAACCTGTTGGATGTGCAGATCGGGGTGTCAAACACCCACAAGGCTGACCTGGTTAGAGGAAGACACACAAGTGGCTGCGCATGGTGCATCTCACCCAGGCAAGCAGCTCATCACGGTGCCTGGGATGAGTAGTCCACCGATGGCCAAGTGCCTTGGTGTAGATTCCCTGTGGCTGATCCATGCAGCATGGAAAGATGCCATGGAGGCAGGAGTGCCTCCATTTCTTGAATCTCAGACGTGGACTGAAAATTCCTCTCTCTATTCTCTTGAAACACAAACCAAGCTTAGAGAGATGGCTACTTTATTCTGAGAAATAGTGCTCACTATGGAGTTAGAAGAATCCTAAAGACTCTCATAGCTGTACTGTTTGATCAACACACTTTAATAAGCAGGAAAGTAGCCTGCTTATAGTCCTCTGCCACAAGACAATTGGCAATGACTACTTATTACAAGTGTGTACAGAGTGATACTAGATTTCTATTTCCACTAGAAAGAAAGGGAGAATGTGTCTGGTCTTACAGACAAATTGGGAACGAAGCATTTATCAAAAAATTAATGATTGAACAGCACTGTTAAATTTCTGCCTTTTGTTTTATAAACAAAATACACAGAGCAGTAACAGCTCACAGTTCAGGAAGGACACAGATATCCCCTGTGCTGACAACCACTTATGCTCTATTTAACACGTGGAATTTAAGTGGTGCAGAAAGTACACTTGGCCAGGAGTTGCTGTCTGAAAACCTTTGCAAAGGAAAATGCATTTGCTACCAAAAATTAGTATTCAGTAGGAAATTTCTTAATATTCTGCAGAGTCATAGATTTCCCTTCTGTTCTGTAATTAGACATCAAAGGAATGTCTTTCATTTAAATTAAAAGATACTGATTGAGATCCTTTGAAACGAGCAGCATGCTGTATATAAATAATTAGTCATGTTTCTTTTTGTTTTAATCTCATTAATCTACTGTTGAAAGCCATTGTTAAACATGCAGTCTGACATTGGAAAGAGTCCTGTTAACTTTCACAGGCTCTGGAATAGTCTCCAGTGCTTAACAGGTTGTGTTGATGGAATAACACCCATGATCTGTATTACTCACATATGTCCACAGCTAGCTTGGACAGGTTGTGTTTATTTTGCTTTATATGTGGCAACTGGATAAAAATGAATGGCTTTTACTATGCAGGAGTTCAGAGAGGATAACCAAACTATGTCTCCCAGACTTGGGGTCTATGCCTTACACATTACACATTACGAATTACTGCAGGGTGTGTACACAGTAAGGTCCAGAAGACCGCTATCAGGGAAGAGACTCTAGTTGGCACTGGAGGCTTTCCAAAATCAGTGTGGATGGTGAGCCTGTACAGAGTTAGAGCGGAGGGACAGGGGGGCTCCCTGTGTTTTCTTTCAGCAAGCTTCTCTGCCAGCTGCCCCTGTCCAGCAGCAGAAGAGCTGGCAACCATCCCAGGGAGGAGGCTGCCAATGCCAGGGGCTTCTGCCCTCTCCGATATTGTCCACTTTTGGGGGTGGAAGAGCAAAATTGCTGCTGGAGGGATTATTTCTCTTGGTGCTTTTGACTGAGTCTGAAAATACTCCATCTTGCATGGAAGTGGTGTAGCTGGGACAACTACCTTCCAAGGCTCGGAATAAGCCCTCTGTACTAAATACTTGTCTTTGGAGAAGCTCGTCGGTCATGAGCAAGAAGAGGTTTAGCCCTCTTCCCCTCACAATCAGTCCTCTCCTCTCTTCTTCCCCAGCCTTGTAATAGGAAATCCTGAATCAGGGGAGCATACCGACTAGCTGGCCCAAGGCATACTTGTGTACGAGAGATCTTGCACAAAGCAAACGTTGCTGCAGATGGAGCAGCAGCAGGCTGCTTTGGAGAGGAGAGACACAGCTCTAGGAGTGACAGGTTTGGGGATGAACGCCCATGTGTCTGGGTGTGTGTTTGGCAGGGCATGGCAAAGGCCTTTTAAAAACCTGCCTGTCCCTCTCCCTGGGAAGCTGTAAACTCAGATCAAACCAGTGGTAAAGACAGAGCTGGAAATTCAGGACCTTTACAGCCTTACCGTTGCTTTTTGGGGTTCATTTGCTTAACTTTTGTTGGTACAGGAAGATAAACAGCAAAAACCATTGAGAACAAAGCAAGCTCTAAAAGACGGGATAGTGCTTAACTAGTAATCAGGGGTGTGGTAACTGGATGCAGATAAAGTATTTTTAAAATGGCAGGCAGCACATAAGTCCTAGGTATTGTCATCCAGCCTATTTTCCTTTTAAAAAGATTGTGTAACAATTGTACTACTTAAAGTATAATAACCTACCTTGCTGTGTCTGAATACATCAATTAAAAGAATCCCAGCTGCATTACTGAACCCCTTCAGACAACATTTTTAGTTGTTAGTAGTATTTGCCGTTGAGCTGCTGTCAGTTGTTCTCACAATTAAATGCTTGTTGTTTGATGTATGTGATACACAAAAGAAAACTACTGAATAGTGTTCGTTACCGACACGCCTACTCTGGATCTCCGGATTTCAGAGGATGTTAACAGATTTTTCTTTTCCTGATATTTTGCCTTTCTTTCACCTTGTCACCTAACCAGGATCAACAGAACAAAGTCAAAACTAAGGGTAGTAAAAGTAAGTTTCTGTTCTGTTTGATTTTTATCTAGTAGGAAAATCTTAAACTCTCATGGGAAAAAAAAAAAAGTATAACAGTACAAATATCAATGTGTTTGCTCAGTCATTCACAAGCACAGAAAGTGGCTCCTAAACATCCTTTGATTTTTCTTGATGTCTTTTCTTTGTGTTATTGTAGCAGCGGGAGACCAGAGCCCTATTTTTGTTTGGCCCTGAAGAAAAATCAACAAAAAATAAGGTAAACTGATTCCCAATAAAAATGCTTCTAACACAAACCTCAACCAAGAGGCAACAGATGAATGCAGAAGAAAGCTGCAGGATATTGAAACAGTTTATCTGCAAAAATCACATCCTCTTTTTAGAAAGCATCCATGCTCCTTGCAGTCGTATTGACTGAGCGGTTGTCAACAGTGGATTCTCCAGAGTGCTTGCTTATTTAACAATTTTTCCATTTACCAGAACTTTAAAAACAATAGGATTTTGAAATCTCGCTCATCCTTGTCTCGTCAGCACTTTCTTCTACACCAGACAGATTTTCACAACATACACTGAGTTTTCTGTATCTGTGCACCCACAAAGCCATGTGCATTGGCTATATCAGCACTCAGACTCATTTTTTTTTGTGGTGTGTTTTTGGTTGTAATTCTGTGAATCTGTATTTAAATGAAATGTTACTCCAGCCAGTTTCTTACCAATTTCATAGCATAAATCTTTGAAAGAGGAATGCTGCATGTAAGATACAGTAACTGTCAATTATTTCAACACAGCTTGTTCAACAAAGTCCTGAGATTAAATCTGTCATGGCTGGAGTCTCAGTTTCTGAGGCTTGTAATGACGTTATTCCTGTGTCGAGGATGGGAATCAGAATTCCACCTGTCAGCATTCATGGGCTGCAACTTACCTGAGGCAGTGGGCCAACTATTAGCACTCTCCAAGGATATCCACCAACCACACTTACTGTGCACATGGTTAACTCTCTGCCTGGGAGCCATGGGAGAGCTCCCTTTCAGTTGATTCTCATCCTCATTGCCCTCTCCAAATTAATGCCTTCCAAAATGTAGGCTGGAGTACTACGGTCATCTTATGTCCTCTGCTCTGAGATGGTTTTCTGCATTGAGCACATGCTCAAATGACCCACCTAACTTTGCAAACCAGCCCACTTTGTGATGTTGCCCTGCCCTTGGCTATATTTAACCAGTGTTTGTAGTCTCCGGGTGTTTTATCAGCTGGACTTTTGCACAGTGACTAGATTTGAAGGTCATGACTTTCCCAGGCATGAAATCTGGATGATGCTGTTTGTGAAAAGCCAAGAGCTTTTTTTGTGCTTGATGGTGTGAGGCAATTGAGTAGGTGCTGGGAGCTGGAAAAGGGAGATAACTTTATATAAGAAGTCTTTGGTGTTGGGTTGTTTCAGGAGAACTTCTTTTATCCCCTGCTCTATCCCAGTGCCACTGCAATAATGCATTGGCACCTCACACACCACGTGTTGATTTCTCCCATCTAAGACTTGGAAGAAGGCTCCTAAGAACAAGGGATATGCTGACTGCAACCCTGGTTTCAAGCTGTGATGAGACTATAATGAATCCTTCACATACAGCAAAGCAGTGCTTGCAGGTGTCACTGGCCCATCATCTAACTCTTCTGCACATTGAGCCAATTCTCAGAAGCACCCAGAGCTAGTAAGTACAAGAGTTGTTCTTCCATCTCCTTGCCTCTTTTTTTTTTTTTTTTTTTTTTTCATGTTAGGCTCTCCAATTGGCTGGCATCTCTTCCCCCTTGGTGGTTTAGGTCCTGCAAAGCAATGATATACTCTGTTTACTCTGTTCTATGAAGGGATCCTTAATCCTTATTCTGAGTGGGCCTTTGGACAGTTGTTAATCTAGATAAGGGAACAGTCCTGTGTTGAAGAAATGAAATGTGAATTGTAATGTGAATAACAAATAACTGGGGCAGAAATGCTGTGGCACCTTAATGAAGGAGGCCAAGTGATGATTAGCAGTGACACTCACCTCATAAGCACATGAGAGAGACCAAGGTACAAATGCCTGTCTCCCACCAGGCTGAGCTTCTTTACACACATCTATACATATAACTCATGTTATTTTTAGTATGAGTTGAAAAAAAGGAGGTTAAAATACATCAAAAATTATACAATTACACTTTGAGATTTGAAATGGGCTTATGCCTTCAAATACCTATTTGATACTGGGTTTAGCTTACCAGACGCTTTCCAACCTGCAGTTCAGGTTCCCATCTGATGCCATGGTGGCCCTGCAAGAGCTGGGACTCGTTGCAAATGATGGTCTTTGTGTTTCATTCTGCATTTACGCAAAGAGAAGTCAAAAGGCACAGCACAGAAGCACAACAATCAAAATGGTCTTTTGTATTTTCAGAGGGAGTGGAAGATGAAACAATTTACAAGAATAGGTGACTCACTGGGATTTTCAGAACTGGTCCACATGGATGGGTGTAAACAGGTCCAAGTTCTTTTGCTCTGACTAGGTCTGGTTCAGGAACCATGGAAGTGTACTAATGCTGTGCCCAGGTTGACTTGCCTTGCTGAGAAGCTCATGCACTTCTGTGACTTTCAAACCAACGCTGGACCATGGCCAACCTGCCTGGGGCACAGGCAAAGTAAGCTCATGTCTGCCTGCATCCACCCAAGGAGACGGGGCCATAAAGGCTCTATTTAACATGGCTGCAAGGATATCATTTCTACATATTCCAGGCCTTAATGAACATCAGAACCAGGGCTTTGGGTTTGCCTTGATCAGAAAGAAAAAGGGATGTATAGGATGTTCCAAGGAACATAAGCTGAGGTCAACTGAGAGTAAGGAGACACATGGTTTTCTGAAGAATACTGAAAAGCTGTGGTAAACTCCTTTTTAAGTATGGCTTATTGGATGGCAGTGCTACTTAGCAGCAGATACAACTTGTTGAAGTTTAAAATTTTTTGAATTCTTTGAATTTTTCTAAAATTAACTTTAAGTGATCATCAGAGTTGTTTTGTTTGCTACCAGTGTCTTCTGCTTTTATTTCTCTATCTGTTGCAAAGCTGAGTTCCAAATATTTCAAAATCAGTTGCTCAGGTCTTTGTGAAGACATTCTGGTTAGACAGATCCTATTTATATATACCAGACAGCAGTTCCAGCTTCCTATACTTATAACATCATAAAAAAAGAAATTCAAAGGAGTAATTACTTTCCATATTATGTTAGGTTTAATAAAGCAGCCAAAGAACAAACTGGCATGTTTCCTAGCATTTTTTTCCATTATTTAGCCATAGTCTCTTTTGAAACCATGACATTCCTCCCAAAATACTAAAATGTGATTAGGATGTGAAATGTGAATCTAATTAAAGAAGATCCTGTGGTCAATATGTGCATTGCTGTCACAAGGCCACTAATCAGATTTCCAACAAATGAATGTTTAACAAATGTTATAAATTTACTGCTAAATTTTAATCTAAGTAGATTCAATATATTAACCTTCTAAATACACAGATACTTCTTAATACATCTCCAAAGTGGGAAAAATAAGCTTATTTTGAAAGTACCATCTTCTTTAATGAGAAAAACCTTAAGGTTATTGTTTCATTACAAACTAGCCATTAAAATTCCCAAAGCATTAATAAAGCAACAACATTGCTTTGATTTGGAAACAGATACCTAAAGCTTGTCTTCTTGTACTGTAAGGGGTGTCACACTACTCTTGTGGAGAGCAACACCAAGATGCATAGATTGCTTAAGTGGCATGATGCTTCTGTCTGCATGGAACTTCTGATACTCAGACTAAGCGGGGCATACTGGTTTTGCAAGGTTTCCGAGAAGAGGAGTAAATGAATTTTTATTGCAAAGACTCACCCAAACCTCCCTTGATTCACGGTAGGTCTTCACCATTGCAGTCAGTTCTCCTGGTTATTCAAAATTTCTGGCTCAGGAATATGGTTGAATGGTGGTTTCCAATGGCCACCAGATAGAAAATAGTAGTGAACATACAGATAGTCCTCATGCGCATGTGGTCCAACACTTTTGCCTGGGATGGTGGCCAATGTTTGAATCAACATATAACAAGTCTCTCTGAAATGCTACAGTATTTTCATAGAAGATATCTCAGCAGTGACAATTGTCCTGTGCTAAGAGGAATAACAACCTTATCCCCATGACATATTTTATTTGATCTAATGCAGAAGAACTTCTTCAATATGAATATTAATATTATTTTCTGAGCTCTGTTAAAGCTTTGGACACACAATGAGACCTTGAAGTAGTGAGTACCTATAGCAAGTATCTCCCTGGGACCCAGGGAGTCCAGTAATTTGCTCAGTCTATTTTCATATTATCTTTCATGTCCTTTCAGTCTTGATTTACATAAGAAGGGCAAGCATGTATGGCAATAGTTCTGAACCATTCGTTTTTTTTATTACCTCTATCATGTCCCCTTCTCATCTCTTAAAACTATAGACTTTTACACATCTCTTACTTGGCCAGGCTCTTAATTTGCTCACTACCCCCAACACCCCTCCAAAAAAAACAAAACAACAACAACAAAAAAACTCCCCAAAGCTTTTTTTGTGATACTGAACAGAACAGGATGTTCACAGTGAGAGCTTATGTTCTCACAACAGTAGTGTGTTTTCAATATCATATTATGGCAATTATGGCAACACAGTATTTTATTTATTAACCTGATTGCTGTTAAGGACTGGTCAGAGGCACTGTTCCTATGAGTACTGGGACAGGCTTTCAAGCTCCCCATCCTCCCACTTTAAATAGATTTTAGCAGAGCTAGTTGAGATTCTGCCATGCAGCTGGTATTAAAATAAATACTTTATCCCTTTATGTGAAAGGAATGTAATTTGTTATCTATCCACATACCAAGAGGAATATCCTTTACACCAATGATTTCAATGACTTTCTGAAGTCAATGTCAGGTCTTTCAAAGGCTGGGCTTGCCTGTGTTTCTGAGGCTTGTCAGAACAATGGTTAGCAGATTCAAAGTATTCCATTGTATACATATATATGCCAATACCTCTTTCAGGCAGTTGTGAGGAACTTTATAGGTCATAACAAACACCTTACATTTGAGATGAAGCATGATGTTTCATGGTAATAATAACAGGTTTCCATTGTCTTTTTCTGGGTTAAGCCTGGATTTGGTCCTGGGTGTTGGGACAGGACAAGAGGATGGCAGACCGACAACCTTTAATGTTTGCTGTTAACTACAGAGGGCAGTTGGAACTGCTTAAAAAAGTGTAGCTCGTTTGCAGAGAGTTCCTGGGCATAGAACAAAACTTGACCCTTTGTACATGGATAACCTATTTAGCATGGAAGAAGAGCAAACAAGTACTGATTCAGACAGCAAGTTCCAGCATTTCCTAAAAGTCTTGTCAGCAAGAGGGAAAGCCTCCATTCAATATAACTAAGAAAATCATGCTTTAGTGGGTTGCTATAGCAGCTGAGCTCCTGATAGGCACCATGAACAACTAAGAGCTAAGGGCTGATGATATATTTAAGGCCAGTCTTTGAAGATCAAGATTAGGCAGCGGCTGCCTTGCAGGGAAGACAAACAGTGGAGAGCACTCCTGGAAATGTGCCTCTGCCACTGGCACATTTTCTGCTGTGCTCCCAGCCAGCTCCTTGGAAACTACCAGGGAGCTACCTCAGAGGTTTGCAGCTCCAGGAGCCAGCAGAAACACAGGCAGATGGCACAGCACGTCCATCAGGTCTGCTCAAGTGCGTTGCTTAGATATCAAGGGTGCACTCTCTTGTCACTGATATAAAATCACTCTGTTTCAGGTTTTTGGTCTTGTAGTTATTTTTTATTTCAGTGATATGAGTGTCTGTGCATTTTTCCCAGTCTACATAGAAGGAAGAAATCTTCTTTAGTTTCCTCTTTCTGAAGAAAGAGGAGCATATCTGAACCCTGTGGTTTGCAAAGGGGGTTGTGCAAGAGTCTCTTGTCCCGCAAGGGACATTCCCTGCCATTCAAAGAGGCTGTACTGGAAAGCACCCTGACAGAGGCATGAAGATCTCTCTCCTTTCGTGTATAAGGTTCTTCCCCTTAATATATATTATTTTAGCCGTTATTTTAAAAAAGACCATTTTAATCACTCTTAACTACACAAGTTACCTTATTCTGAGAAAAGAACTCAGAGTGAATCTGAAATTCATAACCTCAAGAGGTTCAAGAGGTTCCAATGCCTCTTGCATTTGCTGTGCAGACTCCTGGCTAGACCATCTATGAGTTAACGAACTAAGAGTGATTCTGTTGCCAGATTGGGTATCTCCTGGCAGAAAGTTTACATTCTGACATATTCTCCAGCACCATTGAAAATGTTGTAGAAGAACAAAAAAAAGTCCTGTTTTACCCAATGAGATAAGATGATCTAATGAAAATTATCAACTCTCTCTAGAAATTTTGCCCTTGCAACACATATTTTAACTGTAAAGGAGATGTGGTTTTGCCACCGTAGTTGCTAGCACTGGAACTGGGTAACAGTGGAGGTCTCTTTGGCCATGGGATAGTCTTATACAAGATCCTGGAAAAGGGCATTTAAATGGTGAAAACCTTTCTAGGAGAACTTACATATGTGTTAGACCTTTTCTTCTTAGCTCAAGTCATAATTCACCCATAACGTCAACAGGATAACCAAAACCTATGTGTATTGGGGCTGGTGATATTAAAATGGGTACAGCTATCTGACAGGGGACTTCAGATGTACTCAAGAGTTTTATGTGAAACTTTATTTTCCTGTGTACCATTGAAAGAAAGATTGCAACTGCACTCCTGAATAGCAGAGAGCTACATGGGAAGTGACATGTCACTATTGTCTTTTTTTTTTTTTTTTTCCTAAATGAATAAAGCAACTCTAATTTTGTATTTACCACCTGTCCAGACAAGACGTTAATATTATATGGTAACTATTAGAGAACTGGGCAGAAATGACAAAATAGAATAAGCAAGAGCTGTTTTCTCTGGCATCATAAAAAAGGACTTTTGTGACTGATTTCTTGTTGAAAAGATCATGGAAAAGCATGGGATGTCATAACAAAGTGGGAAGTTATCACATTACTGGTAGTTTGATTAAGCAACTGATCTTCTCAAGTTGTTTTCAGCAGGAAAGCTGGAGCTAAAAAAAAGCTGAAATTAAGTATATGTCACAGTAATCAGCAGAGAGCTGTGGAATATGACTGTTGCAGTCCCTAGCTGTCATATGTGAATTTATGAAGTGGGGAACAAAAGTGACAGTGGACCTTGAACAGATAGCAAGTGAAGAAGTGTGGTCTTGAAAAGAATGGGTTGAACCAGAACATGGTTAAGCAAATACTCTAAGGGAATAATGAGTCTGAGACATGCTATAGGGATGGTACCATAAAATCACATAAAAAGCAGTACTGGCCATATCAGACGTCTGTATCTCCTGTGTGGCCAACAGGAGCCATGAACACAGATAAGAAGATAACAGCTGTGGTTTGCCACCTGCTATCCCCTGTCCTCCAGCTATTCTCAGCTCAGATTTGATTCCTGGCACCCTGCTGGGATCTTCATCCTAACAAGACCTGGGAGCTAGAGAACCTGAGAAGTATTCTCCTCTAGTTCTTACTTTATTTATTTATTTTTTGCCTATCTTAAGTTATCATCACAGGTATTTTTTAAAGTTAGGTTTAATTGATAATGTCATATTCTGGCCCATTTTTGCGTCTGTTCCATGCCTACAGCTGACACTAGTTATATGATATATGTATACCAATGTACTTATATACAAGTATATACATATACATATGGTATTTACATATAATATATAAGTATATATGTTATAAAGTAACTAATTAAATATACCATTAAATCAAGTTCCTTGAGCATCTGATTACTGATTTATTTATTTATTTATTTTTAAAAGAGGAATTCAAAAGAACAATACCAAATAATATTCAAGTCAAGACTCAAATTAAACAGAGTGTAAGATGTCAAGACTTGAAATCTTATCCTGAACACATGTTTCTCTGAGAATATACAGCTGGGGTGACTTAGAGATTGCCAGCTGAAATCATTGCTATTTGTATAATGCAATATTGAATACATTTACATTACCGATGATTGCTGTTGTTACAGAATGCAAGTAATTAAGTTACGTTCAATAACATCCAGCAACAGAGTCCTGAATAAGGGAAGATTTTAATTTCCTTAGGAGGATGAATCCATTGATTTTCCAAGTTTGTTTGCCACTATCAAGTAATCAAAGTTTTATAACTTTCTTAGCATATCTTTGTTCTTACATCGATTTTCTCTCTTCTGTAAGTCAGGAAGACTTGAAACACTTTTAAAACTATTTCTCTCCACATTCCCATTATTGAATAAAAATTGAACTTTGTGGATTAAATTTACAGGCGTAAGGCAAGGAAACATAGCACATCTCATTTTAGAAGATGGATACTTCAGTTCAAAGTGTCTCCTTCCTAAATGTATTCAACAAGTTTACTAAGTAACAGAGCATTTGAACTCAGAGACTCTTCTCTTAGGAATACCATGTTTCCAAGGATACTTGATGGTATTTTGAAGAAATGTAATTTCAGAGAGTAAAATTTCAGCAAAATGACTGGGTAGAAAGAGATTGCAATGGTTTTATACATGAATTGGCCAAAAAATGTCGTCAAGAAACAAAACCAGAATATTACCCATGGGTTCATGTATACTGATGTGTATAATGGTGTCATAAAAATCTCTCTGCTTCAGTATAAAATAGCTATAAAGTAAATGTAGTGTCCCTTTACAAAAGCTGTGCTTAGGCAAATAAAAGCAATTAGAATACATATTTAAAATTTTATATACATTCTGGACTTTTTTTTTTCTACACACACAATATAACAAGATGCTGAGATGAACAGCAGCAAATTAAAATTTTGTAGCATCTCTGTCACTGATTAAATTCTAATCTGAAAGCTGGTGGGTCCACAGTAAATCGGGTCATCCTCAACCCTTGGAGAACCAAAGTCAACGTCACATTAGAAAGCAAGAGCAGGCAAGAAAACAGTTGAAGAGATCAGCTGAAGAAGGCTTAGCAGAACTAAAGAAATAACTATTCATTTATAATGTATGAAGCCCTTTGGCCTTCATTAAAATATAAGTATGCTCTCTTGGATACTGTCTTACCTCACCCCAGCATCTAAAGGCCTCGGTTTTGGAAAATGTCCAGATGAAGACAATAATGATATGTACGAGTAAAAGGGAATGTGCTAATGGCTTTGAGGTTACATCTTGCCTGGCCTATGGGCCACGTAAAGGGAATCCAGCTGGAATATACAAGCACCCTTGAGAGCAGTGAGCAGTAAAATTTCCTGAAAGTTGCATCAGGTGCTACTGCAGCACATGTGTGTGCAGCCAGCAGTGAAGGTGACCGAGGATGGAGGAATCTGCTGTGACAGGAAAACAATGACAGGAAAAACAGAACACTCATGACATTGACGGAAAGGTGTCAGTGCAATGGAGACTTTAGCAATGAAGAAAACAGAGAGACAAAGACTCTAGTTAAGGAAGAAGGTGTTTGACATGTTATTGAGAATAATTTTTCAGTTTCCGATTGACTGTACATGGACAGTACATTGAATATTTTTTTTTCTGGGAATTTCCATACAGCAGTACGTACATCATAAAAAGGGAATCAAGCAGGATAGGAGTTAAATTAATATACTGACAAGTTGAAACTAATATGACTAGAAATACAATCATCTACAAATGCAGAGAATCTTGTAAAATAAGTTGCTAAGCTTCTAAAAAAGCCAAACATTAAACTCAATTGCTAAATGGCAGGCCTGGAGAGTAGTGAATTTAAAATTGAAATTTGTGGTGTAGCTGGAGCAATAGCAGACTGATGAGCCCTTGGTAGGAGGTGTGCTATTTTAAGTAACTGTTATAAAACCACCTAGATGAAAATTAGATGATTACAGAAACAGTGCTGATTTATGCCAATGGAAAACCTTGCTTCTAACTAGAAGGATTCATTAAAGTGTCAACAAATTAGCTGGTAAAGAAGCACTGGAAGATATAATTATTCAGATTTTTGTTAAAGTGCATCAAAGAGGCTATTAAATAAAACCAGGCACCTAGAAGTTGAAAGGTAATATTCTGTTTGTGGTGGAAACTGGCTCAGAGACAGCAAATACATAGGATGAAGAGCCAGCTTTCATCTAGAAATGAGGTTTATATTGAAGTGTTCGCAATGTATCTGTTGGGATGGAGGCTGTTTGTTAATAATCTGATGGCAGGAAAAAATAACAAATTTGCAGATGATGCTAAGTGATTTAGATCAGTCAGGGATTAAGACATGCAGCATTTTTTATTTTATTTTTTTTTTACTATAAACAAGGGCAAAGTCCTGAGCATTAAAAGAAAGAATGAAATTTGGAGAAGAGTCAGACTGTATTCTAAGTGAAGTGATAACAGTTTCAGAGGACGAATTGCACATTATTACAGATGACCCAGAGGAAACCTCTGCTTAATACCAATGAAAGCAAAAGGGTTTTGATGGTATTAAGAAAGGGGCAGCAAGAATGGGGCAGAATGCTCTAAGGCTGTCATATCTCAGTCCCCATCACCTCCTTTAATAATGTTTACAGTTGTAGTCAGCCAGTCCTCATCAAATTGTAGCCACGGAAGAAAATCAGCTCCTTCTAAAGAGCAAGAGATACGATCTCCAACATGGAAATCTTTCCAGATACTAAGAAAGATCAATGAAGATGTTAATAAGAGGGAACAGAAGCTGTGAGACTCATGAGGAATAAAGGAATGATCATCAGTTTTTAATACAGATTTCATAACAAGAAAGAAAAGAATCTGGCAGAGTTTAAAGAGATACAGTTCTAAACTAGAAAAAGAGCTATTCATGCACAGTATGTAATGAACTTGCAGAATTTGCTTCAGAAAATATTGTTAAGGCAAATCATATTGGAAAACTGTCAAACTGAATAATAAGAATAATATCAATAACCAGAATAGCTGGATGAAAACCTGGAAAGATCTGCATTTTTATAACAGTGCTGACTCTGAGACATGAACTAAGCACCATGCTAACCCCTGTCTGGGATTGGGAAAATGATTTCCATTGTCAGGATTTTTCATTTCCTTATATAACACATAGTTATGGCTGCAGTAAGGGACACATTTTGTCATAGACCTTTATAGTATTTTTTTCCTTCTCCATTAAAAGAGTCAGAGGCCTGGGGTATCCTCCAGCCACGGAGATCTGTATTTTTCTTTAATTATTTAGGAAACAATGCAAGGCAGCAATTGACCCTCATCAATGTAGAAAAGCTCTGCAGTAAATATGCTGTCTGAATGGCAGTCAAGCTGTCATCTGCTTCCTTGGCAGAGATAATTTTGGAAAAACAGGATGGTACTTAACACAAGAACATTATTTCTATGTGTTATTAGTACCCGTAACTTACAATTAAATGAGAAGGAAAAAAAGTATAGAGAAATAGAACTGAGTGTATGTGTTCTGAAGAGACTTTATTTAGTGTCTTCAGAATATAAAATGGTGTTGACCTTTCATAAAATATAAAGGTCAACAGGATGAAGAAGAGACATTTAGAAATTAAGAAATGCCTTGTATTAATGAATTATCAAAAACTCCCATTGACAATACACTATGATGTTCCTTCCACCTTCCTTCCCCTTCTTTCTTTTTCTACCACTGCCTGGTGTCTATGTGCACATTAAGATGCCAATCATATTTTTGTAGACATTGCATACAAAATAAACACCATTGTTGTCACCCTCACCACCACCAGATGTATTTATCTGTCCATTATTTCTCTTTGAACATCACATAGAAGCTGAATCTAAGCTCCCATTTTCTTAACGTAACAGATCTACCTAAAGGATATAGCTTTATTAGCATGTATGGAGAAATGTAAAATTAAAGCGTCACTCATTTCTGTACAGCCTGCATTATATTTTACAATCCAGATGTCTTTGGAGAGGCATCAAGGGGGACAAGCCCATACAGCACTAATCCACTGGGTATCTTGTGGTGGCCCCTGTGGCTTCTCTTCTGAGACCCGTTCCCCACCCATTTCCATGGAGAGGCCGCTGCCTCCTGGCAGGAGAGGCCAAGCCGACCCCAGTGAGCCTCTGGACACAGTTCACCCCACTTGCCAGCCTCTACCCAGCCCCTGCAGCCAGGCAAGCCTCCTGGACATAAACCTCACCTGACGCAAGGTGGGGGCAGACCAAGGGCCCCAGGACCTTGACCCTCCCAGCCACAATGCAGCCTGAGCTCTGGTGACCTGGTCTCCTTTCCCTCTCCTCCTCCTTTCCCATCACCCGAATTTCATAGCCCTGTGAGCTGAAGAGTGCTTGTTATCACAGAAAGACTCAAAGAGGCTGTCAGTGTGAAAAATCAATTCCGCCCTCCCTGTTAATTAAAGGCTGCCCTGTGGGCACCAGCCCCCCCAGCCCAGCTCATTATCAGTCTGGCTTCCCCACCGCCACCACCACTCGAGGCTATGCCTACCTCGCAGAGAGGGGAACCCAAGGTGATCCATGCACAAGGCCAACCACAGCACAGGGCCATGAATTACTGGGGGGTTCTGTCCTGTTCGATGTGGAGAACACGCTCCCCAGCCTGCCACCCCTTACTGGGATGACAGGCATCCCAGGGCAGAGGGAAATGGACCCTGAACTCCTGCTGCTGAGCCAAAGCTGTGTTACCATCCCTGTCCCTCGACATTTGGAGAAGGGGAAGAAAGAGCCCTTGTATGCCTGTTACAGCCTGGTTAGAGCTCTGTTAGCTCACCGAAATGGAGGGATTTCCATCTGGGACTGTGAGAAGGTTTTATTACTTTTTTTTTTTTTTTTGTCTTGTTTTTAACGTTATTTTAATTAATGCAATGCTGTATTAGTACCATTTTGAGGTACTTTTAAACTGCAGTGGGCATTTATAAATTGAGCCAGGGGGATTTATAAACAGAGGTGCATGCTACTCTGCTCTGAATATGCAGTAATAAGACAGGGAGGAAGAAGAGAAAGAGCTTTACACTGGGATAAACAGCTCTGACTAAATAACCTGGCAAATAAGGGAATGTTTCCTTGTGCCTCTGTGCAGGCAGTCATACCTGGTCATGTCCCTCTCCCCTGCTAAGGCAAGTCAGAGCACATCTCAGCTCCCTCTTTTCCCTCCCTTCTCCCCAGCACCACCTTCCCCATGCAGAACCCACCTGTGCCTGGGCTGCAAGGGATGGGAGCATGCTCCAACCTATCCACACACCTCCACGGCCATCAGCCCAGGACCCCATAGTGGACCCTTGCCCCTGACACAGCTAAGCTGGCTGCAGTTCTGAAGAATGCCAATGCACTCATTTTCCATTAATTAGTACTGTTCCTGGCTTTCAGATTCCTTCCTGAGGGAAACTTGGCTTTCAAAGTTCATGCTTGATACATACTTGAGCCACATCCTTTCTCTCTCCCTGCCTCTGAGTCTTCCACTGGAGACCTCACCTAATGCTCCATTTGCACAAAGATTGCTCTGAAGCCTCTTACCTGGCAGTGTGTGCCGGGAGGAGCCACAGGGCTTGGGGAGGCTGTGCAGAGGCCGTGTCCCCCATGGCTGCAGCAGGGGAAACAAAAGTGTTTTGGACATTTCCCTTAGCCTCTCCTGGACTGCGTGATCCAGAGAGAAATGAGCCTTCCCTTGGGGAGTAAGGCAATGCTACATCTCTGAGCACTCTCCTAATGTGGTTTTGATTTATCAGCTGAGCAGCCATCAGATGCTGCTCATCTGAAGCCAGCTTCATAATCAGTTTTTTTAAAGCATGTTTTTTTTTCTTTAAAGGGTTGAACTTATAAGTCTAAAAGGCCCTTTAAAGCTACCAAATGGCAAAGGATAATATCTTCATCGAGTAAGAGTTAGCTACAGTTTCACTGTGTTTTTCAAATCATCTCATTCCTCATTACACCTATTTAGATGCAAGACCATCAGCCAGGTTCAGGTCCCTAAATAAGCTGGGTGTGAGGAGGAGCAGGATCCAGCTTCCAGACTTCAGCAAGGTTTTAATGTTGACCACTAAAGCAGATAGGGTCATATTCTGACCTGTGGTAAATTGGGACTTTTCAGCACATTTCCAAAGAGTTCTGATGATTTATATAATCTACTTGGTTTTATATTAGCCGAGGGTGTAAGGTAAAGCTGTAATTCAATAAAAACAACGTGAATTTTGCTGCTGAGGTCCATAGGATCCCACCTTCAAAACTCAAAAGCAGCCAAGTAGCACAGTATTCATTTACAAGCATCATTTTCTTCTTCCTGAAGACTTACTGTTTCATTGATGTTCTGTTTGCAGTGTTAAAAGAGAAGAAACCTGCAGGGAGTAGGAGAGCTGAAGTGTGGAGTTTGGTGTATTTTGATCTCATCATGGTGACAGAAAAGTCACTGTGGAGAAAATCAGTAGAGTTCTGCAACCCAGACGGAAACTAAATAATTTTTCTGAGCTAAAGGCACCTGGCACATGGGCCTGGCACTTCTGGCAACACTTGCAGGGAAAAGACCCTTGTCTGGACTGCTGTCACAGTAAATCAGAGTTCTTTCCTAAAATACCAGTGATTACAATTTCCCTTTGTGTCAGAAACTGGCTAACACTGAGGCTCTGGAGAGAATTAAACTGAACCTAGTTGATCAATACACAAAGCTTATGCAACCATGTATTCTTCTGGGTGGGGGAAATTCTTCGATCCATCATTGTTCAGCTTCATTCTTCAGTAAATTAACATCTCAAATGACTGTTCAGGTCACATAGGTTCAAGTCGCTAAGGCAGAAGCAGCTTTGCCTCTTGAGGACTATCAGGCAGCAGAGAAGGTAAATAAAGGGTTTTGTTTAATGTTTAAAATAGCATACTAATGGACAATTAGCCAGGGGATTTGTGAGTACTTTTTAAATCCACAAAAAACAAATCTTCAAACCCTTAGCAAACTGCCATGCAAGTGCTGTGTTTTGGATTAACACCACAGTACACATCTTAGAAAGTTAGAGTTGATGCTGATGGTATCCCTTAATTGCAACAGCTTCTGACAGGAAGTGATGGAAGTGATGAGAAAAAGTTTGCAGGTGTTTTAAAAAGAGAGCAGATATATTAAAACAAAGCAAAGTTTGCAGGGAGAGACAACATCTAGACCAAAGGATTTGCCTCTAACCTCAGACTTTTGCTGACTTGCATTTTTAGACTATCACAGCTGTGGTGTTTTTATTTGTAATACAGATGATTTGGGATGATTTTGGAAGAAACACTGAGTCCTCTGGTGCAATAAAATTAATACAGTTATGCAATACTTTGGGTGCTGTTAAGCTGTTCAGGGAAAGTAGACCGTATCTTAACATGGCTCATAGTTATTTCTTATTTACAGTGGGATGAGAAACAATTCACACAATTATGCTGTATGTTGGTCACAGAACTCCTATGGTGAATGTCAATTAAAAACAAGGAAATGTAATTTCAGAGGAGCACAGTATTTCAGAGGTTTTTCAGTGAAATTCTGGCTCTGGAAATTAAGCAGTAGAAGAGGACTGGCTTTTCACATCTCAGTTTCCAATTTCAGACTGTACCTTCACTATTGAAATGGAAAGCAAAAGGAAAAAAAATATGACACATTTGCTTAGGAAAATCTATATTCTATGTTATTTATTTTTGAGTTTTAAATTTCTTTTATAGATGAGGTTTTTGGAATTTATATCTCTGCTGCAGAAGCAAATCCTGCTTCTGAAATGCAGAGTTCTACAACTTTGTGAAACCTTTATTTTTAGAAGTTTAGTTTCGCAGTGCCGTTGCCTCCAGAGGCAGCATCAGTGAAGGAAAGAGCTGTTTCTAGCTTTTGAAGAGTAAAATTTTATGTTGCTTTCCTAATCGGTTGATACTTCCCAAGTCTACAAGCAACAGCTGAAGTCCTCACACATCAGAGATTGCTGAAAAAACCCTGGATAGAGACAGCTAAGTATAAACATATCTGGAATTTAAAATAAAATAGAAATAAAAATCAAATCAAGTAACCAGTAATGAACTAAATTATATAGTTTGTGTATAATAACTATCAAATCAGTTTTCAGTTTTCTGATCTGGAAGTGGGTTACTTGTTTCTCTAATTAAATTGTGTTGCAAGATAAAAATACAGAGATAAATATCTTTTCTCAGCTATGAGACTGAAACAACACAATCGTGATTACTGTTGTGAACTTCTAGTGAAACATACAACAAAAAAAGAGATCGAATAAAAGGCTATATTAGTCTTAAAACTGATCTGAGAAAAAACTCCTTCCAAATTACGTTGGCAGATACCTGAGACATTCATTAGACCAGAAGTCTGTTAAAAGAAATCTGAAAAGTCTTAAAAGTACTGTTGATATCTTCATGTCAACAAATTATTTGGTTCTTTTGCAAAGTGATTTTACTCCTTCTCAGGTTATCATTTCCTAAACCATACTCATCACCTTTTGAGGTGCAGTAGCCTGTTACAGTGTAGAGTGTGGTGACAAGTGAACATTTTCCAGACATTGGGTCAGTTCTTGCTTTCTATACACAACGAGACCCAACTGAATTGCTGGTCTCAGTCAGACTGGGCTAAGAACATCAATAAAATAAATTCTTCTCAGACAGCTAGAGAAATGCTACTCATGGCACATTTCTTAAGAAGTCTGAATTTATCAAATCAACTTAATAGACGAGTTTCAAGGAGAGGCTATCTCACGCTCAGCAAAGACAAGGGCTGATGTTGTGCGTACATTATATTTCTACACATAAAATAGGCTGCAAGTATGTTTGTGTCATGTACCTGTCAAACCTGACCAAATGCCTAATTAAATCAAGACCAAACTTTATTAAAAAAATAAGTGCCAAACAGGAAATATAGCGTGTTAAGGACATTGTTTTCTCACTTATCGCATTATTTTACTCCATATTTAGAAAGAAAAGATCATGATTATTTCTGCACCATATACACTGTAGACGCTAGAGTAGAAACATGTTGTGTTTAATCCTCTCCAAACGCAGCACATATGACCTGTGAACACACAAGTGTTTCCTATCTGTGAACTTTTCTGAGATCTAAGGAAAAAAAGAGGGAGAGAGAGAGAAAAAACTGGAAACTAAATATTCTTATTGTTGAAAGGAATTCACTTCTCCATGGAAAAATTATTCAGTACTGTAAAACTGAAACTGCCTCATCTAAAACCCTCTGTAGACATTTGTAGTTTTATCAGGTCTGTGTCTGATGTTGGAATTATTTTCTGGTTCTTCAAAGTACTTTGTGAAATAAGCTTATTTCATGAATCTCTAGCCATGTTCTCAAAGTAGTAAAGTAATTAAAATGGTTCCTCTGGAAGTATTTCAGTAGAGTTCAGTTGTGAATTCTACTGGAAAATGTGTCTGACTGTATAACGAAATTAGGGCTGCTGTTGCATCTGTGTTTTAGGGGCTGTATAACACATGACACTAGTGTAACAGCCCTGTCCAGCCATGCAGCCATTCATGGAAACTAGGCAAGGAGTGAAACTCAGCTCTGAAACGTTTATAGGCATATCAGATTGATTCACCTCTGACAGATACTTAGCTTGGGATAGCAGCAGTGATGACAGCCTTGGAGATCCTGTTCTCCACCTCCTGCTCCCAGACTCTAAATGCTAGGAGGCATCTGGTCCCTGAAACTTGTTCATCTCAGCTGACACATCTATAAAATGGTCCAGGGATGCTTTAGAGTAGCCATTAGTAGCTTTGTTCCATGTGAAACCTTCCATCCAATTCACAAAAACATTAGAAACATATAATAGCAGCGGAAAGACAGGAGGAGGGTGCCTATGAAGTAATGCGGTGACCCACGAGGGCACCACAAGTGCCAGGAATGTGTATCACCTCCAATTTTCTCCACCCCACCTTGGTGGGGGAGAGCGATGGGCTCATGCTGCTGTCAGAACTTCTCAGCAGCTACAGCACTTACAGGATGCAATGCATCCTCTCTTGTCTAACACTTAATGTTTTATAATCCACTCCAACTGCCACTTAATCAGAACAAACTCTGGAAGAGGAACATAGGCAGAAGTGGAGCAGATGTTTGGAAGCAGTTTTTTCTCCTGGTGAGTTATGGCTGTGCCTCCGCTGCAACACACCATTTTTCACTCTCTGGTTTTTGGTATGGTGGTAGCCAGGTGCAAATAAATGTCTCACATCTGTAGGGCATCTAACCCTCTCTCAGGGCACATAAGGGCCTTTTCAAGACTGAAAACTCCTCTTTTATTGCAGGGGTGACTTAAAGCTCCTGAGGGAGACCTGATCACCTGTGTTCTCTTTGCTGTACCCTGCAGTCAGAGGCACCTCAAAGGAGCAGTTGGCCTAACTGAAAGACAGTGGTAGGGTAATAACAGCTGAGAGGCAAAACCAACAAGGCATTTCTGGTGAATTTAGTAGGCAAGAGATCAGCAAACTAGCTGCTTTACTACTGTTACGGTGACATAGACTTCTTAGCAAAGCTAATTCAGTGTCTGATGCTCAAAGAACAGCAAAAGACAATGTAAAGCACTGTCTTCTTTTGAAGAACTAGTGGTTAAAGCGTTAAAAAAAGTTAAAATTAAGTGGCTCAGTGCCTTTGCAGCCACGGAAAAGTCTCATGCCTCATCCAAAATATGTGACATGGGAAGTATTCAGACTCTAAGGAATGCCAGGATTAAAACAGGGCTGACAAATTGGAGTTACAAACTGGAAGTGAGGGTTTCACAGCACACACAATCACCTTGGGCCAAGGACTTAGCTGGCCTATAGGCATGCAATTCAGGTAACAGCTTTATCACTCTTTTACACCTGATAATTTGCCTTTTTATGTAGATATGTACTTTACACATTCAAAGAGTACTTGAGAGTTGAGGAAGTTTGCCAGTTTGGAGGGTTTTCAATTCACCATTATCTTGCTTCGTTAACACTTCCTCCCTTTGTTCCTATGCTGCTCTAAGTGTCCACTTCCTACCTCGTAGTGGTACTTTCTCAAAACATATCACTAACACTGGTTATTTTTGCCTCAAAGTAAAACCCTCACAGTTTTAATCCCCAGTGCATGTATTATCCATATTGCATACACAAGGCATGAGGGACAAACACATCAAAATAATCTGCCTGCAGTCAGCTTGGAAACATGCGTCAGATCCAGCAGCAAACTTGAACCCTCAGGCACAGGGGTGAGCCAGAGAGGTTTAATATTTGCAAAGCATTTCAAGAGCCTACAACCACAGGCTCTGAGAAAGAGGAAGGATCCAAGCTAAATCGCTTCACTGTGGAGATACCAGACCAGCTCTTTGCTCTTCCTAATTTCTGAAATGACTCCTGACCTAACAAATGAGTTAGGCCAGTTTAGCCACCTCTGTTTGGTGTATATAAGAAGTCTGTGCAGGTCTGTGGCCACTGCCTCTCCCCTAGCTGTTACAAGTCCAAATGGTATGAAAGACCCTGAGGGCAACTATAATCCTTGCAAGGCCTCCAGTCAGTCTGTCACAAGCTACCCTCTGTCTCCAGGAATAGATCTCCCAGAACAAGGCTGCATGATACCAGCATCAGCCATGCAAGTCCACAGCTCATCTGAGTCCTCACACCTCCCACATCTAGAAGAGAGAATAAAAATTGTTTTTAGGGCTGTCATTCTAGAATCTTTCATAACAAAAACTCTCTAACCCCCAGATCTTGAAATCAAGCCTCCCCACACTTTCTTTTTCTAGAATCATTTAAAATTTATTCATGACTATGAAACCCTCTGCACCTGTAACTCACACAACACAGGTTGATGTTTCAGTACTCTGCATCAAGAACTGTGGAGTAGTGCAAAAACAGGCAAAATATATATTTTTCCCCCAAATAAAGCTGCTGACTAGCACAGCATAAGCAGACCTGTCCTCTGATGTCTGGAGCTCTTTCAAAAAGAGAATCAGCTCCAGATGATAAAACTCCTTTGAGCTTTTTGTTCTTACAGAAGATTTTGTTCTTCTTTTCCTCTGTCAAAGAAACACATTTACCCAGCGACAACTAGGAATGAAGCTTTGGTCTGAAGCAGTAGCGTGATGCTATCTGGGTGAAGTAACCAGAGCCATGACTGCTGCCTGAGTGCAAATTTGTGTCTCTACCAGGACAGGACAGGGTTGGGTGAACCTGTCCCAAAGACTGGGTTTCATTCATCATCAGTAGTACTAGGCAGGACTCATACAGTCAGTGAGGAAGCTTGGAGGGCAGAACGCTACTCGCTATGAGCCTTTCCCTTTTGTTTAATATATTTGTTTAAACCTGAGGGATACAGCTTGTCAATGAAAAATCTAATATACGAGATCCGGCTTTAAAAATACAGAATTGTGTTCTGTAAATTCCAGCAATGTGTAGCCAGGGCTACATTTCATTCATTATTCCCTGTGAGAATTCTCTTTTATATTTTCCACAAGCAAAAATGTGAAGGATGGTTTAGTGTACTGCTCTAATGCACCTCTCTGGGAAAGCTCAAATGAATTTTGATCACCATGAAACAGGAAACATTTCTCAGAACTCAGACAGACTTCAGTGCAAGAAAAATACTGTGTAAAATAAATAAATAAATAAATAAATTCTGCCACGCAGGCTTAAATTCTGCAGCTGGTTTGGCACTAAAGAAAAATTATTGAAACGTGTCTTGAACACTCTTTTCCATGTGCTCTAGGCATCAATCAATGGTGTTTAATTGCTCCTTCTGCTATCGCCATGTTTATTTGCTGGGTGATTATCACACATTTTTGTGTTTTAGATCTATTTACCTTCACAGTCTGCTGACAAGATGCTAGAAAATAGTATACCTGTTCCTTTTTGTTCAGAGGTGTATTGATTTCTAAACGACTTCTTTGATCGCTGACAGTTTCTCAGTTCCTGCTCAGAGCTTGATGTAGATGGGGTGTGAAGAATCAACTGCTGACTGCTAGACCACTATTTATTTTTAGAGACTGCCACATAAACATGTCCATGATTCACAATTAGGTATTTTCAAAAAGCAAGTGTTTATTCTGAAAAACAGGGTGAGTCAGATGTTGATATGATGTAGGTGATCAAAATATAGTCAGAATAAGAAAACAAAAGGGCAAACCATGTAAGTTTGACACTTGGTCTCATGCAAAACTGAATTGCTATTAGTCAGCTACTACCTGTGCAAATTCATGTGTTTTTTTCCTGTATTTATATTTAAGATTTGTTCTTACATGAAGGAACACTTAAGCTCTAAATTGAGACTGAAGCCTCGGGGTATGTGCCTCTAAATATACATGGCAATAAGAATACAGACTAGCCCTTGTTCCTGGAGTGTGTCAGTACCTGCACTCCTATTTCATGCAAAACCAGGCAACGTTCACAGTAGAGACAGGAATCAAATCTGTGCTTCTTGGTCTTGATCCACATTGAGCATCCAGCCAGATTTCTCCCTTTCTAGCTTCTTGGCAAGCGAGAGCTGAGACCAGGGATCTCCTCCATGCTTAGAAATGCACTTTCGCCACAGAGATCCCTGGCTGTGACACAGACAAGCCAGTCCTGAAACAGACTTTGTAAGATGAAAAACAGAGTTTTTATTCTTCTGTTCTCTTCTCCTTGGTCTCTCAGATCACACACTTGTAAATTCAGAGGTAGAGGGATGCTGCTTTAGCCTCACTCTCACTATGGCTATGCTGCAGAACCACACAAAGAACAACGGGGAGCGGGCATGGAGGGTCTCTGATTCCCAAGTACGTAGACATGGATTCAGTCCATGCTCAGGGTTATGGGACTGCATAAGCATGATCTCTTCCTACACACTTTGTAGGCAAGAGTTATGCCGTGGTTGATCTTTTTGGCCCCTAAACTGGGTGCTTAGACCTCTGCACCAGCTGAGAGTGTGTGCTACAGGGCACGTGTGGGTGACAGTGACACCATGCAACATAACACTTCTGGCCATGCAACTCCCAGAAGGAAGTAGCCTCTGTGGCCTTGGGTGACTGGGCTTGATCAGTTTATGTAGCAGCACTCAGAGAAGAAAGGGGTAAAAGCTCTTTATTGTAGGAGTTTCTTTTTCAGAAATGAAGGTATTACAGTGAAGTGCTGGCATAAAACACTGCATATGTTGCTCATTCTCAGACTGCCTGCCAAGGCGGTAATGGTCATGAGGGAGACTTAGCCCTACACATGGTTCAGAATGACCCAGTTTCATCTCCTCCCTCTAAAACGGGTTCTTCAAGAGATCATTTTTAGATGAAGTGCTAAAATTATTACTTACGTGTTGCACTTTTTTTTTTTTTTAAATCCTGAGAGCTTCAATGTACTTAGATAACTAAGTCATTTATCTTATACTACCTGAGTACTTTTACACTACCTTTGTACCTACCTGTTGAGAGAGTACATAAAGTACACTGGCATTTACCACTAACCCTTCTGAATGTCAGCATGATGCTGGTCTCAGATTGTGTCATTACCAACAGAGCAAGATATCCTCCTGATGTGCCTTAGCAGCCCTTACCTGGTGAAAACAGCATACCCGGAGCGCTGAATAAACAACCCAAGTGGCCAGGTGATTTTGTCAAGCTGTTGTCTGCCTTCTTTCTGCTCATCATGTGGGAGCCTCACTGTTCTGTTCTAAGAAACCCTAAAAATAGAGCCCTACTGCTCTTTTCATTTCACATGTAGCAAAAGGATTGCTCTGACAATTTAATGTTATGAACAGCTGAGTTACACTACCCAGATGTGTCCCCTGGCACTGTTTAATTTAGTAGTATAGGCATAGCCTGAGTCTGTGTTTGAACACAGACCTTGAAAGATGGCACAGCTGTGAGGGGTAGGCTCTGAGCAGGATGAAGTGGTGCAGTACCTGTGGCTGGAGGGCATGCTGTCTGCCAGTCCTGGGCTGATCTCCTGGGCATTGTTAGTTTTCACTGGCTATTTCCACTGTAGAAAAGGGATGGCTAAAGCTTTCCACACAAGCACAAGATGCCATGTCTTGTGGTTCACCTCTTCTCCATTCATTTTCCTCCTTTGTAACTACAAACCTTTCCTGGAGCTGATGTCTCTGCCCAGAAAGACTCATAGGGATGGCTGAGATGTGCTTGAGAATCCTTTTTTTTTCTGCTTCTTGGTAATGGCAAAATTCCCACTGATGTAAAAGAACTTCTATAGACCTCTGTAGATTTACTGTATTTTCTTAATACCAACTGCTCTGAGGCAAAAACACCCTCAAATACTTGCATGCTCTCTATTGCCTAACAAACCATCCCTTTTCTGATTTAAAAGCAAAAGTCTGTAAGGAATGACTTTTTGAACCAGCTCAGCTGAAGAGAACTTTTCCCTGGCTTTCATGCAGATCCAAGTTCTTAAAGTACTACACTGGGTTCTTATTAATAATCAGCTCTCACTTTTATCCATCTCCTCTCAAGCACAAAAGCCCGCCTGCAAACTATTAGCGTCCCACCTTTGGCACTCAGAACAGCACATCTGTTGCTTGTAAGTGTGTTTTGATACCAGTGAGAGATGACTCCATCATCCACCAGATTTATCATTCTAAGGAAGAGAAACCAGCTGAATATGCTGCTAGAAAGTGTACATGTCCCTTAAGTAAACAGACCTCTGTTTGAATTTCCTATAGGTCTGGAGACAAACGAAAAAAAAAATCATGGGCTTTAATTGCTACTAATAAATTTCCATGCATTTCTGTCCTCAGGGTGGGGATGTATTATAAATCCAATACATCCGAAAGGGGTATGTTGGAAACAAAACATCTTCCATCTCTTTGGTCATTATTTGAATCTCTCCTGTAATTCGATTCAATATTAAAGCATATAAGAGTTTGTTTTTTTAGAGTTGCCTTATGCTATATTATCCCTGGCTTTTTTTGTCGTAGAATTGGTTTCAGTGGGAATTCTTGGTATGCAGAAATCAAAATCTGCCCATCAGGAAATATTTTCAGAAATGGTGCTTACTGCTTTGATGGTACTTACAACTTTCATTCACTTTCCACTTACAGGAATGTGTTATGTTCATTGCAAGATCAAGCAGACACCAAAGAGATACAGTGCCACTTGTTCAGGTGACTAATGCCAAGGCTTTATTCAAGAAAACAAGTAGAAAGCCCAAGTTGCAGAGGTCTGGCAGTCTTGATAAAAGAGAGACAAGGACATGTCTGCTCACAAAAAATGCTACAACATCTTCCCAATCCTTCCAAGACTTTTAGATGTAGATGCACTTGCACAGAAGTTGAGTAATTGAAATCTACTGTCTGTAACAATGCAGGATATTTTGTGGCCAAATGTCAGCTTTCTCTGCCATGGCTTCAAATTGGCACATTAGATGAGCCTGGCTGGAGATGCCCCCTCTTACAAAAAGGCTTTCCAGCCCCAGCTGACTGTGCTACCAGAGTTTTACAGCTTCTGCTCAGCTGGGAGCACCGGCAGCCCCTGCTCATTCCTGGCTGCAGGAAACACTGTAGACGATAGCCTCAAAAATTTGGCAGCACAATTTACTCAGCTTCAGCAAATAGGCAGCACCTGATGCTGGGCAACAGTGAAAATCACTGAAGAGGTAGCTTGCTTGCAAGTTATCAGCTGAAGTTGTTCTGCATGAAAAGTTACTGAAGGAATGTTTTATGGATTTCTAAATGCAAGCAATATAGGTTGTTTTCAGACAATTTGTTAGAGGAAGAAGCTACATTTGTTAAATTGGTTTTTGCAGAAACAGTATTAGGAGTACAATAAAGCTTCCTTGATCCTTTCAGAACTGGTGAAGTCAAGAGAAATGGAGAAAGTACAGGAAAAGAGCTAATTTGGAGAATTGGTGAAGATGTACAGCTTCATTACAGCCAAATCTGCTTCCACTTTAGGGAAGGATTACTCTGAGGTACAGGAACATGCAGTATGCATCTTGCATATGCACTCATGATCCCTGAAAGCTTTAATTTCTTCCCAGCTTCAGTGATTATAAGATAGATAAAATGGATACCCATATTCAGACTTCAGTGATGTCTTTTTCTGGGACTGATTAACTGGAGACAAAATACAGTCTGTGGCAACATATTTCTGTCTGTTTGCCATGATGTGCAGGAGTGTGCACTCAAGACTTCTCTATTGTGTCTAGTAAATTAACCAGCTTAAAAATATATATATATATAATTTGTTGTAAACATTCCTTTGTTTATAAACAAAGGTACAGAGGGAAAGAGAAATTGTGAGAATTATAAAGACTATTGAGGATGTTGGGGCATAAGCACCCAATACAGACTTGTCAAGCTCTTGTGAAAGTTGAGTTAGCACAATATCTTCTTTCATGCACAGAAAGAAGTAAAATTCTTCTGTACCTCAGTTATTGCTGGTTAGTAACAGTTTGCAATATAAAATAAGTGCAGCTCCTGGGATGCTTTTTTTCTGACTGTTCCCATCATGAAGATTTCTCCTTACTTCTATTTTCACCATAACATATTCCTTTTACTTGCCATTACAGATGAATGAAAGCTCAGTTATCAGCACAGGAGTTACCTCTGGTGAAGGAAGCGTGTACTCAGAATAGAAGTATTGTGCCACCAGCTGTGTTAAATTGCTGCCTCTAAGCTATTGCAGGACAATTCGAGCTTGCTTGTAAAATAGATAACAGGAAGGCACGTGTGTTGCCAAGGAAACCCTTGGCTGCAAGTTTATTGTATAAATAACACTGGGGTGGGGAAGATGTGGCTAACAGAACAGCAGGGAAAGATGAAGAAGTGCCTGGCACGCCTCTGTGCCTGGGGGAGGCAGAGAGAGCAGAGCCAGCAAAACAGCTTTACCACTTCAAGTGGATGACCTTTCTTCAGCTGGAGAAAGCAGGGAAAGTAGGTCCATCGTTTTCAGAAGTGTTTGGGGAAGCCAGTAGAGGCTGGAGGGTAGAAATATGACTGATGGTAAAGCCCATGCGCTGTGGGGTGGAGTCACTAGAGGAAAAGAAGCTGGTGTAAACCACTGCTGGGTTTGCCCAGAGCTATGCAGGAGGTGGCAGATGAGGTCTGTCAGCAGTCTAGCAGAGAAAGCAGTGGGCTTACAGCTCAGGAGAAAGGTTGATTTCCCCCTTGCCAGTGATGGGAAGAGCTTGTTGCACCTCATCATTCCATACATGGCTCATTCAATAAAATGGGATAACACTGTTTTATTTGTAAAGCATTTTGAGCTATGGAGCAGGAGAGTGTTCAATAAGAACTGACAGTATTATTAACTTCAGGTATCTATGTAGAGAGCAAATCAGTGCACATACATGTATATTCCAGAGAAGATGAGCAGCAAAAGTACCCACAGGGCTATGACACCTGGCACAATCCAGTGTGCCTTCACAGTGACCAAAGATCTCTCTGACCTGTGCTCCTGATTCCTGACTGCAAGTGGTTACAACAGGGTCAGATTAGATGAGAGGCAGCAAGCACTTGACACTTGGTGGCATTGCTGTTAACCTCAGGCGACTGGTTTTGGCCACAGAGAGAGCTTGGAGCCTCTAGTAACAGATTTATCTGCCCACATCTACCAGCTACCATTTGCTCTTAGTAAAAAAAACACCGTCCTTTTTCATGATCTGCCAGATCTCCTGGCTTCTGGCTATTGTGTCTGATGGATATCCAACAGTCCTGGACCAAGGACCACAGCCTGCATAACAAGGGGTTGCTCTGTATGCATGGTCTGGGCTGTGGTTGTGCACTGCTCAGCCGTCACAGGAGGTGGAGTTGCTGATGGGTGTGAAAGGGAGAGATAGGAGGTGCCACAGAGATAAAGGCCTGCTTGGCTGACGTCTTCTCGAGTGCCCGCTCTGCACTAAACAGAAAAGGTCAGGAAAGGGAAGAAACCAGCCTGGTCTGCAGTCTCAGTCCTTACAGGAAAGTAGCCACGATCACAGTTCAAGTCCCAAGGTTCTTGTACTCATTGAAATTCATGAACATAACTCGCAAATCAGCCAATGCTTCCCATTCTCTTCTCCTGCATCTCTTTATATCATGAGTTTGTACGGGTAATTGTCCACAACATTCTCTTGTGAGGGTTGTTAGCCCCTTGAAAGCATTACAGAGCCAGATCCAATGACCCTTAGCTTGGGAAAACCTCCTGTGACCGTGGAAGGGCCACCAAGATCCACCTTGGATAACTTACAGGATTGGCCATATAGCGCCTATCTGTGCAGACAAATGTAAATATTGTGAAAGTAAGGCCAGGCATGTGGAAATATCCACCAAGTAGTCCAGGGATAAGAAACATTTTTGTCAATGAAAGTGGTCCAAAATACGATCTCTCGTTCGGGAACCTTATCATCTCTCTTCAGAATCCATGGCAAATGGATGGGCCCTTAAGACATTTTGCTTTTGGAAGCTGCTGTGCACTGTCTGGTGCCACCATGTTTAGTGCAGATGCTATAGCATTTCTTTGAACTGGCAGTCACATTTGTGGGGTTTATGACAAGATTTCATGAACAGGGCAAGCTTCAGAACACATTTTAAAGTGACTTCGGGAGAAAGATAATCTCTCATTCTTGATTTATTAAATGAGCAAATTAAAAAATAACTTAGTATCTTTCTGTGATAAATTGTTTTAATTTTTCAGTTAAACTGAAAATCATTTATCCCATTTTACCTTAATGAATGAACACCTGAAGTCAGCATCTGTTTTTAAAGAAGAATTTTAGGGTGAGATATTTTTATCCAAAGAGATGGTGGTTTTTTCCACTTTCAGACATGTCATTGCTCTCAGAGGTATAAGATGAGAGAATCTAGGATGAAATAAATACTGTAATTAAACATGATATGTCATTTCCAGGAGATCTTGGAGGATTCCTTCCATTTCCAGCCTGTCTCTATTTTCATGTCATGCTTATGGCTAGTTGATAATGTACTATTCCATCCACATCTCTGGAATTTTAATATACAAATACTTTGTTCTGTTTCATTTCATCTCTCAATACTGTCAGACTCTGTAAAGTATGAAATTGAACTTCACTCAGAAATCCCATATGCTTTAATGTTAGACTGAGCTATTCCCTTAATTCAGTTCCATTTTCCTGTCTTTATACAGGTAATAAATATCAGTTTTAGAGGAAGACTTCTTTTATCTATTAATTTATAGACATATGGGATTTTAAGCTTTGGTGAGTTTAGAATTCCTCAGATGAAAAATATGTAGAATAGTTCTCAATGGAGAAGCTAGTACGTCTGATATATTTGCTAGGCACTGAATAATCAAGTTTTTATTATTATTATTATTATTATTATTATTATTATTATTATTATTATTATTATTCTTTTTTAATATGATGAAACAAAGTATTTTTTTTCTTTTAGTTTATATGGATTCATGCTTCATGAGAACTGTAATATTTCAGACAAATCACCACCCTTTATTTCCCTATAAAACACATTCCATTTATTAGTACAAATTTTGGTAAGGTTTCACATATTCAGTTCCAAACAGTAGAAAAGCAAGACTTTTCACATTTTCTCCCCTAAATTATTGAGTGATTCACATTTACTTCTTCTACCATCAACAAACCTGTTAAAACCTGAGCTTTCAGATTCTGTTATAAATTTTGTCCCTGCTCTGGTGATTGTTCTGAATGATAAAATGCAGCCTGATTTACGACATGTGCTTGGTAGTCAAGAAAGCAGGATGCTGAATGAAACCCTAGTCACACTCTACTCCACTTTGTTATTGCTTTGATTGGGACCAGACCTTTCTCTCTATTCTCAACTCAATGTTTCATCTGAATTTGTGTAGAGGATTCTGATGAATTAACATGACTGAGGTTGAATTCAGGCACCTCTTGACCCAATAGACTTGTAACCAAAACTGCCATTCAATTCTAGAATCCTTTGGCTGCAGAAATGGAGATGGTGCTGAGTGCCTAAATAGCTGGTGCTGTGGCATTTCCCAGTCCTGCTGTGAAAATCATCACATTTATATGGTATATGTGTATTGTTGAACTGATGAAGATGAATACTTTGGCCCTGGTTCCACCTCCCAGGGCATTTAGCATTGACTGTGGTATGCATGAACTGTGACCTAGGTAAAGAATGTAATAGAAACACCTATACATGAAGAAGGCAATTATTTAATATTGGCTTTTATTTTTTTATTTTATTTTATTTTTTTATTTTATTTTATTTTTTTCCAGAGGCTACCTGTTCTGACAAGGGCCAAATATCAAATAAAATATTGCTAGTGGGATTCATTTGGGAGACATCAGTTATTCATGACATGTTTTTATTTTCTTGTGATATTATGTGTGCTGACAAGCACCTTCCTGAAATTAAAAAGAAAATAAATCCTCATGGAAAGGATGAAAGTAGAATAATTAGATATGCAAACAAAGTCCTAACTAATTCTTAAGGACTCTCATTACCAGAGAGTATAAACAGAAGTGAACAGATCAGTGCTGTGGTGTGCTGACTGCCAGAGCTCCCCTACTCCAGTGAGGCACAGTCTAACTCCTCTTTTCTTTGTGCAGAATTTCTGAAAGGCATTCTCAAGTGCATCTCTAAAAATCATTTCAGGCAGCTGCCCCAGCTTCTTGCCTCTCAGGGGCTGTGTGGGCACATTAGCCTCCTTGCCTTCAGAAGTGAAAGGAGAAAAATCCACAGAATAAACTGCAGATGAGGCAGACTAATTGGTCTCAAAATCAAAACATATGGCTTCTTTCAAGATCTTGACTTTTTAAATACTTGTTTAAAGTAAACATTTGCAATTCCTCATGAAAGGCACTTTCCTCCCTGAATCCTCTTGAACCTCAGTGACCTTTCTTACCAATTGCACATTGCTTTACCCTTGGGGATGATTAAATCTGGAGAGGCTTTTTTTTTTTTTTCCTTTTTTTTTTTTCTTTCTTTCTTTTTCTTTTCTTCTTTTATCCCCCACATTTGTCTCCAAGGACTAAGTTAAGAACCTGTCTGAAGAAAGCTAACCTGGGTCAGAAGGACAGAAATACACCAGATGCCCACCTGAGCATCCCACATGGGTGCCTTGGCTGGGGCCAGAGGCTAAGGAAGTTGATTTTCACACATGTTGTCACAGAGCTTTGTATTCAAAAAATGGGCAGCAAAAATAACCTGACTCACAAAAGCTAAGTTTTCAAGCTAATCTTTGAACTGAAAAGCAGCTGGAATGCCTTGTATCCCCCAGGCAGAGGGGGCAGCCTGAGGCAAAGCCATCCCCAAGACAAGGCATTTGGAAATTACAGCCTGTGGCTGCTGCCTCCCCTGGCAGAAAAAGGCTGACACAAGTGATTGACTCCAGGCTGCAGTCACTGGTGAACCATTGCAGTTGATCACCAGGGTGTCCATATAGGAAAGTTGATTGAAGTGTCTCTGAAAACGCTTTATTCATGATTTGCGTCCTAGACTTGGAAGCACTCCCCATCCCCAACGTGTTGGTTAGGCAGCCTAAGAGCTGGCATGAAGGCCGGCGGCCATGACTGTTGTACAGCCTCAAGTGCCCCAGCACAGTAGGCCCAGTGCTTGCTGGCAGGACAGGAGAAGATGGTGTCTGAGTCCTGTCAGCAATTGTTCAAGCGTTTATTTTCACTCCTGTTTACTGAGAAGCTGGGGAGAGGATTAGTTCTTGTCAAACACTTTGTTCTCAAAAGCGCCCCACTGCCCAGTGCCTCTGTCTGTCGGGGTAATGTCCATTTGCTGAACAAGGCTGCAGTGCATGGCAGGGAGCACCCGGAGTGCCTCAAAATGAAGGGGTGGCCTATAAGCCACCAAGATCACCTGGGGAGGACAGGAGAGCTGGCCCTGCTGGCAACGACTGCACTGGCCTATGTGGGGGAGGCACATGCCTCCACCAGGAGTTCCTCAACACACTGCTCCAGTGAAGGATTCAGCAGGAAAACAGACGTCCCTGCTCAGGTTGAGGGCTCTCTTTCATGAGGAAGTAAGCCTGTGCAGGAATTCCCTATTCTACCCAATTTGAATTAGGACCTTGAATCCAGATTTCTCATGTCTGCAGGGCATACCTTCACCTCTGCATTGCTGGATACCCTGTCCTGGTTGAGCTTGTTTGCAGTTTGTGTAAGTTAAGATTCAGGGAGGGTACTTAGCTTGGCCTGTTGCATCTCTGCTAGGTGTTTTAACTGGTATGTTATGAAGTCACAGTTTTCTGATATGACTAATATTTATTTATTTGTGAAGAGTGCACTTAAATGCAAGAACCAAGACAAGCTAGGCTGAAGAAGTCTCTCTTGAAGTAAAACAATGACCAAACGTCATAGCTTACTGTGGCTCAACTAGATATCTTTATACATTTATTTATCAACCTCTTTCATAGATAAGGTCTCAAATTTGGTGCATATGGCCATACAAATTGGTAAATGTATGTCAATACCAGGCACCTTCTTGCATGGCTATTCTACAGGAAACATTTCTTCACAGAGCTTAATATACACATGCCTATGTTATCAGCTATCTTTGCTGATGAAGCTATCCCCTCAATTACTTTTTTATCCTTAAAGGATCTGGCCTGATTGCACTGGCTGAAGCTCCACAAGTACATTAAGAACAGTGTGTTTTGGAGGTTAGACACATTGTTATAATCCTGAAAATAGAAAGGTTGGCATTTGAAACTTTCTATGGCATACAAAAGTTTATGGTTGGCATGCAGTATTGCTGAAACTAATTACTGGAAAAGAGGAGATAAATCTTACCAATATCTGCGTGAGTGACAGAATGAGACACAAATGGAGAACAGCAAGTCCCAAGAGGGAGACCCAAGGTATTAATATTAAACAGACTGTACACTGAGCAAGAAAAAAACATTCATCTATAAATTTTATTTCACATTAACATAGCTCCTGGAACTAGGTGAGGAAGGTTCTCTCTTGCTTGCTGATAATGAGGCCCCACAGTTCTTATTTTCAGTGCAGGTGAAATGGAGATATGCATAAACTTGTCTCTGGCTATATCTAGACTGTGGGTCTGTCATTCTTTATCATCTAGATCTTGGTCTGGACGGAGTGTGCTATGAATCCTTGCAGCTTGCATGCCTGAGTTTCCTGCTTGGACATTTGGGGGAAATAGTGCATGTGCAAACCCTTTGCAGCAGGGAGCCTAGGTGGGGCTGGGCACCCTCTGAGAGCCTTGGAGGGGCTTAAGGGAGGCAGCTGCTGAAGAACTATGCATAAGGAACAGCGTCTTGGAGCTCTGTAGGGCAGTACAAGAGAGAGTTATGCTTCTGACTTTTTTTTACAGAAAAGCTTACAGTTTCATTCTGAATGGAGTGGGCAGTACTCTTTCAAATATTTAGGCTGTCACTGTATCTGTTGGATGAAGCAGTTGTAAAAGTAAAAGACAAACTATCTTGGAAGTAACACACTAAAGATGTGCAAAAAAGTTTCTTCATCTAAGTTAACCTCTTTAGGTGCTGATAACAAATTCCTTCCTCCCCACAGCCATCCCAAACCTCAGCATGAACCCTCATTGAAAACAACCCTCCCAGTCTCCCAAGAGGTGAGGCAACTCCCTGCACTCCACCCTCCTTTCTACTCCAGCACAGGCTGAAAGCAGAGGATTGAAATACCATGTAAAAAGGCTGTCCTTTACACAGTCATTGCGACAATCACACAGGGTTTGCAGACGTAATGATTACAAGTAGCCTCAGGAGAGAGGACACAGATGTCCATTTGTTTGCAGAGTGACTAGGCCTGATAATATGATCACAAATTTGGCATTGCTTTCATGGCAATTCTTTTCATTGCCTGGTTATATGGGCATTTCACTTCCACATGTAAGATGGTGGCTGGCTACCAACAAGCATCAGTATTCACTGGTTAACGTGCATGGGGAGGTGTTTGATGTTTGGCTAAGAGTCAAGCTGATGGCATTTCCCGGTCCCCCTGAAATCCTGCCATGCAAATCCTAAATGCTTCAAAGGCCCCTGGGCATCTGAGCTGGCTTTGGAAATCTCAGCCTGGATAATAGTGACACTAACATACTTATGCAGATATCTTTAAATCAGGATGATTCAGATGGTGTAGAATGAGGAGGAAAGTACCCACCGCCAGGGCTATCCTGAGTTGCTAGGCTGTCCTGTAGTCTGACACCTAAAAGAATGATTTTAATGGCAGAGGATCACTCTGGGACAGAGCTGTCCCAACTGATGTCAGACACACAAACACAGCTTCCCTGACATCATTTGGAAATATGGTATAAACAAATGACACACTTTGTGGAAGAGGCATGAGGCGCACCCTGACCCTGTTGCTCTGCACACTCACCACCCAGCACATGAAAATCCTGCATAGCTACACTATTTCCATTAGCTGAAGTAAACACCACTTCAGCAAAAGTAGGAGGGAGACATACATCCTATCGAAGTATCTGAGTCCTTTCTGACGTGGAGATCTTTGAAATGTTCAGTGTTCTTTTCCTGAGATCGTATTTATAGTCAATAGAAGTATTGTGCAGTAACAGTGTTGGCCCAGCACATCTGGTGTTTTCTCATGAATGAGTTTTTGAATGGGTTGTTTCAGATTCGCTTGCTGAGCGAATGTATCTCACAGAGAACATGGAAAGCAAAGTTACACAATGAACTGAGAGTATTTTAGTGGTTAAAAAATCTTCCCTTAGCAAAATTTTAAAAATGAATCTGTTATTTTTTTTTCCCCTCTTTGTCTCAACTGATTCATTTCTCTTGAAAGAAACTTATATTTTGGCTATTCCATTAATCAGGGAATCAGCATATGAAGAAGATATACTTCTCCAAAGAGTCTATCACCCATGGCTCAAGGGCTCATTCCTGGGCTGGGGGAGAGATGTCCAGGAGCAGCCACCTCACCTCTTATTGCCCTTTGAAATTCCAGCCCGTGCTGTTATCTGTACTGATGACTGCAGCCCATAAACCTCTGTGCAGAATGGAATTAGCAAGAACACTCACCACCTCCCCCCCTTTTTTTTTTTTTTAATCAAGGAGAGAAGAACATGTAAAGGATGCCAAGCTCATGTCATGACAAGCTGATGCAGAGCCAACGATCTTACTGCCTGCCTTCCCCAGCAGCAACCCAAAGCTGATGTGAAGAGTCCTCAGAGGGTTGCAGAGGGGCTGAGCTGCTCCGAATTAAGCGAGCAATGCTGCTGCTGCAGGTGATTCACAGTGAGTATTTGTCAGTATGGAAATTCAACAGTGAATATTTTGGGGTATAAAATTTATATAAAGCTATGTCTACCTGAAAATTGCACTCAAATAAACAATATTCATTTTACAGACTGACTTATTGCCAGGGCACTGGCTCCAGGACGTAGATGGAGCTGCCAAGCAAGGTGGGCTTCACTGCAGCACGGACGGGGAGCAGACGGAGAGCAGCAGATCCATCGGGTGTTCTCCAGCCTCAGAGCTGTGCTCTGCTCCCAGCCAGCACAGCTGGGGAGGCTGCTGCGGGTGTCTGAGCTGAGCGATGGCACAACTCCCCTCCCGGACGCTTTTTCCAGCTGACAGGCTCTGTTGTTGTTTTAACTCCTAGGCCTGCTCCCACGATACTGACATGCTTTCCACTTTGTTTGCATATAGGAAACATCAGTTTCTGGGTGACTGAATATACCGGGCTCTGCTCTGGTGTTCTGGGCAGCTGCAGCCAAAGTTATCCCTCATTAGAGACAAATGGAGCAGCTACCTTCTGCCACAGCCTGAACTGACCCAGCTTCTTTCTGCTAGTCTGCACCATGTTCTGAGGCCACGGTGGCAGCCCTGAGTCTAGAGGAACACAACAGCTGTATTTAAATGGGGTCTTCTCTAGGAGGTGAAAGCCTCTCTAAGTCTAGAGGTCCAGAGATGCAGATGGAATACAGCTGCATGCGAGTGGGGCACCCCGAATTGTTTGCATCCCTGCTGAATGACAGGTTATTAAACTTGGGCCTGGAGCTATGTCAATGTAACTGTGCACTGTCAGTTAGGTTCAGAGTGTGGACAATGACTGTTCTTCTGCCAGTGAAACACTGTGGACACACCTCAGAGCTTTTTCCTAAAACAGGAAGGATAACAGCTCCCAGATAATTGGGATGTTGCACAGCAAAGTTTGCAAGGCTTTCAGATGCAGTTGTGACTGCGGACCACATAAATATCAGCACAAATATTTCAGATAGGTAGGTTACAAGGTAATGAATAACTTTGTGAGCTTCTAGCTTGCTTACACTACTCTCTAAATGAGAAAAGTTAAAGAGCTTTTTAGCTGAAAGTTTGAGAAAACATTCATCTCGCAAATAAAGATCTATCTTGTTACAGCTAAGAGAAAGTAGTAGGAAGTGCAGAATGATTGATCTCACCAGTATGAGCATGAGCTATTGCTGTGTGCAATTGGCAGCAAAATTCAGCAGTGTGAGGGGATCTATGGGAGAAGATGTGAATATAAAGCAGATAAAATCTAGACCACTGCGTCTGCGTATTGCAGATCCATGCACATGAAATATGTGATGCAATGAATAGTCAGCTGAGAATTTCAGCCATAATTTGATAAGTCTTGAGTGGTTCTAAATAAAATGGAATAGGGGAACAGAGCAATCATAGTTCAGATGAGTTTCTTTTAATATATAAATACTTTAAAGAAGCATGAGTTATTACATAGAAAGAGAAATATGGAGTTATTACATAGAAAAAGAAGAATGGAGAGTGGTTTTATGCTGCCTGCAGTGCAGCCTCAGGGCCTTAGTGCCTATAGTGCCTCAGCACTGTAACATGGCCTGCTCTGCTTTTTTGCAGGTTTACACAGCACAGGAGGGCAACATGCTTCAGAGTGACCTCTGCAAATAACTTGGCAAATTGATGTTCCAGGTCTGTACCTGCAATTAAACGCCAGAAACCCAAATTAGCCTTTCAGGGCAGTTTTGCATGCTTTACAAAACTCAGACAGTTGCAAAAATGAAGAATCCAAACAATAAACATGTTTTCATAGGCAGTTGAAGCTGCTGAGTCAGGCAGCTAGCTTGAAAAAATTAGTCATAAATGGGAAAAGAAAAACTTTGATAGCTGATGCAACAAATGACAACTTAGTTATGTGGTAGCTGTATTTCAAAGGTGAATTAAGCAGACAAGGTAAGGGACACATGGCTGGGGCCACATTGCTCAGCTCTTCTATTCTTAAGCAGGTTGTCCAGGTCCAGATTACCTATTTTGAACAGCCCCTGCCTCATGCTCTCTCCCCATTGTGTGTCCTACCCTTTTCTGGGAGAGGCTGATCATCGTTTTCACCCAGTTGTGAGCTTGACATAATTGATTGTGATTTAGCATTAATTTAAAACAAACAAACAATCAAAGACAAAAACAAAACACCTGACAGGCCCTGCTGACAGTGACTTTTCCTCCAGGTTATTCAGACACCTCTCCCAGGCCCTTAATGCCCACAGGAAGTCATCAGGTTGTTCAGCTGCATTACATCAGCTGCATCACTGAATAACTTTGAAAGCTGTGCCCTAATTCATACTTTTCCTTTCCTCTCCTCTCTGTTTGCTGTCTTGACTGCAACCCCTAACAACTGAAGTACTGACCTTGCAGAGTTCTATGCACAAGCTTAACTTAGTATACTGGGGCGTAGTCTGACTTGACCTAAAATGTGATCTTAGAAATACTTTAGCAGCAGTGTAAGAGTTTACCGTCGATGCAGAAAAGTCTCCTTCGTTGTGTGTTTTAAAAGATAATCGCACTATTGATCCAGGTTGTCTTTTTATAAAACTTTCATTTTTGTTTTATTTTTTTTTCCAAGGAAAGCTGAGGGACTAACCAAATCTTAGAAGTAATCCCCCAATGCCTATTAAAAAAAAAAAAGGGGGGGGGGAATATTGACACAAGGACATGTATGCATAGACCAGGTAAGTGATGATAAGGGGGTAACCAGAGTCCTAAAAGGTGGAACAGCTTTGTGTGGAAGTACCAGGGGGAAATGCTGCACTGCAGTAAGTAGGGAACCTGGTGCTTTTGTAGGGGATTATAGGACAGTGGTGCCTGAAATAGCCAGGGCTTGCCAGTGCACCTAGGAAAGAGTGTCCTGCTCCTGTGAGATCACTATGTAAGTGACTTCAAGTCCACATACAAATCTTTACTAGCATTAGGACTTGGACTGCCCAGTCTTTGTTCCTCTTCACCTTCTCTGTGCGGAGAGGGAGAAATTAGAAAGAACACTCTTAAGATAACAGCTTTAGTGTTATCACAGGAGAGATAAATTATCCAGTGTATACTTCTAGTGACACTCTGGCCTGGTAGGTTGGTTTGAGATACAGAGAAATGATATTGTCATTGTTTAAATGAAAGGTGGAAGGAGGCAACTGAATTTCTACTTTCTAAACATTGGTAGCAGAAGGAAGAAAAAAGGAAAGTAAGTCAATATAAAACATGTAATTCCTAAGAACGAAAATGAAAGAAGTGTATCCACAGGACCTAGCTGCTGTGCTGCTTTGCAGCAAGCACTCTAGGAGCAGATTGTAGATTTCTCAAGGTCTGAGGCCATTACTGAAGGTAGCCTGGATATATTAGGAACATTTCTCATTTTTATAATCCCTTAACAACAGGCTGCACTCTCATAGGATATGCTAGGGACATTAACTTCCACTATAAATTGCAGGAATTGCATGGCTGTTTCTCGTGCCCTGAGCACCTAAATACTCCAAAAGAGGGAGATGAGAGCCATCTGTGCTCAGTGAGGACAGAATTATTTGCATCTATGTGGGTCAGCTTAGAAAGCATTATTAAAAACAATCATAAAATTTGTCATTTTAATTGCAGGTGTTCCTGAGGGTTTGAAGCCTTTCAAAACCCACAGACAACTCCATTAAAAGAGACAGGATGCAAAGGAAGCACAGTACTGCTACAAAATATCCCATGCATTCCCTCTAAGTGACCAGTCTGGCTGAAAAACAATTTAGTTTAGCTCCATTTTAATACAGTCAGAAGAACCATCTTCTCAAAGACAATCACAGCCTTTAGGTGAGAAAGCTTTGGTCTAGTCAGAGATGAGAGTTTGTACGGGCCCTTGCAGAGTCCTGAGTTTGCAGTCAGGATAAGGGGATGGTACAAATGCCAAAAAAAGAGCAGAGAAGTGAGTTTGCCTTGTGCATTATAACAGTACTTTGTCTGGCCCATGGCTGCATTTAGCAGGTTGTCTCCTCTCAATAATTGACAATGGCAAGAAAGAAAGAAAAGAAGAAAGAAAAGTGACAGTTTATTAAAGCTGAAAAACATTTCCAGTTCAAACTGGAGATAGGAGGAGAAACACACCAGATCAGGACATAGACCAGGAGTGACAGCCCTTGGCTGAGGGCAGGGTGGTTCAGTGACTTAACTTAACCAAAACTAACGATTACTGGACTTTGCCCCAGGATGAGCCAGGAATGTACAGACACCAGAGGGCCAGACTCAGGTTCTTGACCTGCCTTTTTCGTAGCTGGATCCTGAATCCAAATCCTTAATCTTACACAGGAGTGCCCTTTCCACCAGCTTATCAGCCATTCTGCACATTCCTGTTTTACCTGAAAAAGCCAAAAAAGCCATACACAACCAAAGAACAAACGTGATTAGGCTATGGAAAGAAAAAAAACAAACAGTCTGTAAAAATAAAATGAAATTATTAACTTTTTCACCTACCCTGAGATGGTACTGAATGAGAGTACATGCTTATATGTTTGATCAACCAAACCTCATACCTTAATTTATTTCAGGAAGGACGGAGACAAGTTGAAAAAGGGGTGGCCCATGCCATGGAGATAAGTGCTACAGAAGGGCACAGAGCCAGCAGTGATGTGTCTGCTCTATGTCCTTCTCAGATAACACTTCTTCTTCACACATAACACTAGCAAATTAGAACAGCCTTGTGCAGTCTTCTCCAAAACACTTGGCTCCAAGTGTAACCTGAGACACTTGAGTTTCAGGAGGACTGCAGCCAGGGGATGCAAAACAAGTGAGATTATTAGTTTACGTAAACCATTTGATTGATCTGTGACAGGAATTTCAGAAAGAATCTTAAACACAAGTCTCTTGTGACCCTCACGACAGCTCAGTACAGAATTTTTGCTATACTAGGTTAAAAAAAAAGAGAAAAGAAAAAAAAAAGGAAAAAAGAGAGAGGATTGTGAATTTAAAATTATATTAACCAATTAAAACAGTCTATTCTAAACTTCAGGAACTCTGTCTAGCATAACAATCATAACATTCACTTAATAGGCTTGGTCACAACCCATATTCTGCTTTTCTGGTCCTAACCTATTTTCTTTCAACTGCCTAATGGCTTCCTCTTGAAAGGTGTGACAACATTTTACCTTCCTACTTCAAAAACTGCTTTTTGTTTATTAGTTAATACTTTACTAGCAGCTTCAGGTAGTTCTCCTTTGTAAAAAATGCCTGGGTAATCCCAGCTGCAAAGGCAGCCCTGGCATCATACGCCTCCACATCCTCATCAAATTACCTCATAGCCATTCAACACAAAGTAAAGACCCTGGCCGCTGTATCCCCGCTTCATCAGAGCTCAGTATGACTTGTTATTAAAAAATCTGCCTCCATGTGGAGGTATCCTAAAGGGCCTGAAACTTTCATGCTACTTGTGCATCTGGACATGGAGAGCAGGTCTAAAATTGTTTGGAGCCCCTCTTTTTTTCCAGCTCTTGCCTGGATTATCCGCATTGTTTGAAGGAAAAGTAGATCTGAGTGTACCACTGATCCATGTGGGAGTACATGTGGACATGCCCTTGCCAGGCCACATGGATGAGAGGTTGGGCTGTACTGTTGTATCACACACCTGTGAAGAGGGAGGGCTGCCACCCAGCTAAGGCATCCTGCTAAGTGAGGGCTTGAGAGTCTTCAGTGTGGGGAGTAAAAGAGGCCAATTTGGAGGTCAGGTTTGTAGCCATGCTTACCTGACGGTGCAGGCATACCCCAAGGTGCTTAAATCCCATTGGGAACCCACAGAAATGGTTTACCATACAAAAATGCATGTAAATTTCATAAGGTCTACTTGGGCATGATCTTGTTGGCACTCTGAAGACCTAGGGGTAGTCACACAAGAACGATCACATGTGGACAGCCAGAGTACAAGCTTCCCTTGAGGACAAACTTCCCACCTGAATGTGTAGTGCTACTCCAGTGAGGATGACCAAACATTGGACTGAAGGCTCCTGGTTTAGTTTCTATCCACTTTTTCAATCTTTACTTTTCTGCCAAGGATTCAGCATGGGTGGCGACTGCAGAGAAGTACATATTCATTAATGACAAGATTTTAGCTATCTAAAAGATAGGTAAGCAGCCTGATTTAGTTATCTTCCACCCTTTTGTTTGTCAGTGGGGAGAGACAGTCACTTTCAGAAGGTATTCCTGATTGCCTACCTCTGCAGGAACCTCCCAAGAGTGATTTTTTCAAAGCTAAGGTTAAATACCCCTTGATTAAGTTTATTTCAAACCAAATAAAATGACTGCCAAAACATCTGCCAAACTGGGGATGTCTTTGGACATGGGGGTCATTCTCAGCTAGTGAAGTGTGTGTGGGTATTTGCTGAATTATTTCAAATAATATCACAGTGGATATCACAGGGAAGGGACTCCTCTTCACAAAGGCACAAAACACGGCTCCTCTCGCTGGCTCACTGCAAGGTATTTTAAAAATCTTGACCTGCAGGGCCTTTGAAGTGTCCTGTACATGTTCCTCCTTTTAGGGTTTCTGTTTTCTACCTAACATCCCTCATTCCTTCCCTGAAGACCAAAGCAGGGATGTTTAGCAGACTTGAGAGGGTAGAAATACCTCAGAAATGCAAAGTGAATTGTTTATTCTGAAAAACTGTGTGAAATTGGCATACTCATACGGATTTAGTTGTTTATTTGCATGTCCTTTCCTGAGGCAGATCAAGTGTTGTTTTTTTTTCCACCATGAAAATTCATTTTATGTTAGAATTGTTGGCTTGGGTAAGTTTTACTGAAACATAATCACATAGATACTCTTTACGCAGTATTTTTTGTAAGAAGCCTCACAACTAATATCATATGCTATGTATCACTGAAAGGCCCGTAACTGGAGATTGTGTTGGAAAATCTTATTTATGTGATTTACAATTTCAAATAGTAGAGGCAAATCATAATAAATGAGACCAAATTCATCTGAAACTTTACTGAGATAACGCTTTTGGTATGAAATATACAGTTTGAATGCTCCACACATTCTATTTTAGTTCAGAATAACATCAATCAGTTCCTCCTCTGTGGCAACTACATGGGGAGAACAAACTTTGTGTAAACAAACAGAATTTAGTTTATGTCTATAAACTTGCCTTACATATACAAATACTTTGGAAACTATGAATAATTTTGTGTTGATCATTTAACAGTAAGTATTAAAATGCAGAACTCATATATGTATATATATGTACATATAACTCTTGCAAGCTAAAAAATGAGTGCTGGCTCTGGCCCAAGATGGGCAGTATATCTAAAAGAGAGGTTCCATGTTTAATAAAAGCTTTTCTCTGTCAAGTTGATTTAAAAACTACAGCTGCTGTTTGAAGCTGCTGTATTTTTCTTGGAAACTCATTATAATCCCAATAGGGTGTTTTATATTTGAGCAACAGCAGTGCATTTTACAATTTTGTTGCTCACATGGTTTTCTATGAACGTTGCACGGAATACAAGGGATTTTGGTAGAATTTGGAATCTATAAAAGGGGACATGTTTCAAAGAACTTTGCATCGTGTGTGAGGAACGGTTTTTAATTTCCTTTATAAACTGTATTTCTGTGCAGTACTCCCATGAAAGTCAAATACTTTAATCGTCTCTGTAGAGGTTTAGATGAATTACTCTAGCCTTCTAGGTGATGTATAAACCCTGGACTAGATTGAAAAGATTTTTATATTATGAAAATTAAGTTTTGTAACTATTCCTTTTGTAGGTCAGTATGAAAGAAAAAAAAAAAGTGACCTTTTTTTTTATTCTGACAAGTTCTAGTGTATAACATTTTCTAGATTAAAAGATGTCTCTCCTCTTCTACTGGTTTCTTTCATGCTTTCCTACTGTATATCTTTTTATGAGGTTTAATATACTGATCTTCATGATATTTCCATATTCCTTCTTAACCTCAGTCTTGTTGTTACACCTTTTTGCAGCTTTCACAAAATTAAAGAATCTTTAACAGTAGAATTTTAATTTGTATATCTGTATTTTGCCAAACACAATATCCAGTATATCCTGTTGCCTGAGCTGATAGAAATGAGATGCCATAAAGCTATATATAAACCAGTAATTTACCTAGCACTTCTCTGACAGATGCCTCCTTAAATTGAATTTTTAATGTACTCAGATAAACTATACATAATTAGGATTAACACTGCTTTCCCCATGACCCTGACTGGTTCATGATTAGTGTGTGTGTGCTTTAGTATCACTTAAGAGAAGGATCAAGTGACCTTAATTGTATCCAGCTTGCCTATTTAAGTGCCTTTTTTTTTTTTTTTTCTAAACGTCTTGTTTGTGGAAGTAACACATCTCAGTGAAGCAAAGCTGATCTTGCACTGCTTAAGTTTCTTTCAAACATGGTGTAAACTACAGTTTCAGTTATTCATGTCTTTTGTAGACCTCTACTTCAAAACATTTCATACTAAAACCAATAGAGAAAAAAAAAAACAATGCATGAAAAAGTAGGAAATAAGGTTCTGAAGACTTATTTAAATACATCAGAATAATTACTCCAGTATGTAGAAATGTTTCATTCTTTTTTGAGCTAAATATTTTCTTTTCCAATTCACTGCTAAAGCAAACAGAATATGTATGTTTTTGATCTTATTGTTGATTAAGAAAATCCTCCTGAAACCCTGAACCAGACCTCAGAGGCATCATTGTGCAGTGACAAAAGCTTTTTATTGCTAATTGCATAAGCAGGGCAGTCTCCAGCAGAGAGTTGCTTGGTTGCTGACTGATGCCTTGACAGATAACAGACAATCAGTGCAACACTCCAAGATTCCTGGTGGAAAAACAAAAGGTGCTTAATTTATGAACAACAACCAGGCATCCATTTAACAATGCCATTATGTACTGGAAAAGACTCTGTGCCATACAGACATACAATGAGCTCACCAGAAAGTAGGAAAAAGGCTGGGTTTGTCTGTGAGTGGGCAAATAATGAAGGAATGGCCATGCCTCTCATTAAAAGCCCCGAACCTTTCTTTCCTAGCTTGGGTGGGACTGTCTAGTGTTTGCACAGTAAGTCTCTGCGACAGCTTAGAGGTGAACTGTGTCCACTGGGAGATTCAGAGTTATTTTAAAGGATTTTCTGTCCCTCTGCTTATCAAAATGGGACTATCAGGGGCTTCATCCATCTACTGCACTCAAATGGGAGTGTGGAGGTAGCAAGTGAAGATACCAAAGAAATTATTAGGTGTGGTGGGCACAGAATGAAGGTGCAATGCATAAAGGAGTTCCTGAATCTTCCCATTAGCTTGTTACTGACAAACTGCAGCTGAAGCTCTTTTTCTGTATTTAAACCTCACAGCAGTTGCTTTCCTGTTGGGTATGAAATCAAGGATCATGTTACCAAAGCAAGTATTCCTGAAAGAGAAAGAGAGATTTAAGTCTGGTATGCTCACTTACTCTGTTAACAACTTCTCTTTTCCCTTCAGCAAATTTCTGTTGTTGCTATAATTGTATTATTTTTATTAAGTGGATGTTCACTGGTATGTACATGTCAGCCACAGGCATGGCCCACGGAGGCAGATGCAAAGAGGCAGAGAGGTTTCTGTCCTACAACACCCACAGCGTGAAACGGAAGAGCCCAGGAAGATGCCAGCGAAATGAACGACAAAAAATGAGGAAACCAAATATTTAGTAAACATCTGAGGGAGACTGCAATGTAAAGGTGTTTCAGAGCAGGAGCTGGTTTTTTTTTTTTTTTTTTTTTTTTTTTGTAGTGCATGGAGAGTGCTGGGTAGGGCAGAGCAATCACATCAGCCCTGACAAAGGAGAGTCTCGGTGCACAGCAGTTTAACTGCTGTCATTTGTTTTACTATGTCTTTCTCTTTTAATGTCACTCCCACTTCTCTGAGCTCTTCTGTCTCGGTGAGTATTGAGGTTAGGTGTGGAGACATTTGTCATTTGTGGACTTATTTGTAGCTACAGAGCACAGGAATAGATGGATAGCGCTCCTATAAAATCTGTTTACAGTTGTGTGCTTTGCAGAAAATCTTGCTCCCACCCTTGCTGCCTATGGGATTAAAGCACCACATACCTTGTCAGTGCAGATTGGAGAGCTAATATGGGCCTGGTATATTGGACAGCTTGCAGTAGGTAGGTTTGTTTGGACATGGGGAAGTGTGCTTGCGAGGGAACAAACCAACAAGGCTGGCTGACCCTTGGCATGAAATCGTACCAGCTGGAAAAACTGGAGAACAGGGTCTTGACCAACGGATAGCTGAAAGCCATATGAGGAACAATAATGTGATGATAAATGACTGGCTGGGCTAAGGTTTCGTTATCCCAGACACCCTGCATCTGGTGAGATGGCAGCTCCTCCCCACACGGCCCAAGGAGGCACGTGCAGTTTCCTTATGGTGATTTGGATGCTCTGCAGGGTACACCAGAAATAGCGGGGCTCGGACCAAATGGTGCAGTTGTCAGAGCTGAGCTGAGCCACAAACAGTGACCTTTTGACCATGTTTGATGGTTTTTAACACTGTGCTGGAATGTACATTGAACAAAGGGAGCAGTTTCTATGAAAACAGGTGCATTTGAACCGGTCAACCAAATACAGACTGCTGAACAAAATGGAAATGCTGCAGAGATTCCTGCCAGACCCCCTGGGTAGGAAGCTTTCAGTTAAGACCAGAGGAAGCTATCTCTTGCATAAGATACAGTTAAGTCCTGTGGCACCCTATAGCTGAATGACCTGCCATCAAAAGCTGCCCTTCTCCTCTGGCATGCAGGAAAATTGTCCCTTCCCATTCATATGTACACGAAGAGCTCATGGAGCTTGCGGGAACTTGCTCTGAAGTTTGTTGCTATTTTTCTTTTTTTTTTTTTTTTTTTTAACTCCCAAACAATATCTGAATTACATTCCAGAGCTGAACCAAACACAGCGGTGCAACTGTCAAAACTATTCGGCAATTTCCCTTAGAGTTACGAAAGTGCACCTCTTACTAAGGGAAAAAGAATGCATGTTACCTTTATCCAGCCCACCCAACTCTGTATCCTGCTGGGAAAATCCCTGTCTCTGGGGCCATAAGCTTTTCCCTTTAAACTTCTTTTCTTCCAAGTTTGTTTTTTTTCTTGGTGTTGTTGTTGTTTTACTGTAAGTTATCTAGAAAAGTCTTCAAAAACTAATGTCGTGTGCATGTTTGAATCAATGTGTTTTATTTACTTACAAGTTAGTATCAGCAAATGAAATGAGATGCGGTGCTTCATGTTTATAGCCTTTTTCTTTTTTTCACACGGATGTCTGTAATAGGAGATCTGGCTTCATCACCTGTGACTCTTTAGGTAAATCTGCAGAGATGCAATGGCTTTGTTCTCTCTTACCCTGCACCTGGCAATCTGGACTACTGCAAACAGAATATGAAACAAGGCAAAAATATAAAGGAGTTGGAATCCAGGCTACCAAAGACACTCTGCTTCCACTCAGCAGTTCTGTGCAGACGGAGAACAAAGCTTTGTCCATGTCTTGGGTTTAGCTTTTGGGCAACCTTGACACAGCTGTAGATCTCTTGTGTGCTTTTATGAAGAATTGATATTGATTTTTAATTTTTTTCTTCTTTTGCTCTGAGTTAAAGATTGTTTGGTGATTTAACTGTCATTCAGAGAGAAAGTCTCTTTTAGCTCTTTTGTCTGTGGGAAGAATAGAAGTTTTCGCACCTTTGTCCTTGGAACAGTGGAAAGTCATATGAAAAATGATAATTTTAAGAATCAGCTGAGCTTCTCGAAACCTGTGGAAAACCAGTTGTGTGCAAATTCCATTTGATTAGGTTTAAGTGACTACATAAGTTGCACAGGAATGGTAATATACTTTGATTTTTAAACAGAACATTAAACCAAATCTTAAACAGACTCTTAAACAGAACAGTAACTAAAGTCCCAAAGAAGGAGGAACACAGGGTTACATGCTAATGTCTAAAAAGAAAGACTCTACAACTTTCCAGGCATTATTAGATCTTACTGTATTTTTGCAAGTCTGTTCAGGCTTTGGTGTCCTCTGGAGTGAAAATAATTTATCATTTCTTCTGAAGAAGAAGAAAGAAAAGCACAGGTTTAAGGGATTTCTAATGTAGCAATTTTTGACTGATAGATTCCTGTTTTATTTCTTTATTCTCAGATTAATCCAGGGTTTGGATATCACTTACAACCATGTCACAGCTGTATGCCGTCTATGTGCTATGGCTTGCCCTTACTTGTACCATCTGTACGTTTAAATGCCGTGCCTACCCTGAAACTTGTTACCAGCATTACCAGTACTGTCTAAAATAACTCCTTTATAAAAACCAAAATGCATAAATCCCATTCAATTTCTTCTAACAATTCCTTAGATATCTGCAATGACAGATACCAGTCAGCAGCGGCTACCCACGCCCTCAGAAATCAAGTGTGTCTAATCTGATGTTACATATTCAAAAGTCAGGTATCTACTGAAGTGAGTCATTTCGGCTCCTTTGCTGTCAGTACTTCCCGAAAATGATTCAACAACTTCTTTGGAAGGAGATAATTTTGCTGCTGGAGGTGCTACTCGCTCTCTCCACAGACAATACGAGGTGCCTACAGGACTGGTTTAGCCCAGATTCCTAAATTCTAAATGCCTCACCTTAGACGTAACAAATTCCATCCTAAATCTGTAGATATTTGCCTCTAAGGAAGATATTTGCATATGCCTCTTCCTTCATTGAAGATACTTTTTTTTTTTTTTTTTTTTTCCTCCAGCTCACTGGGTAATTCTAAAATTCATTTGTGGTTTAAGGAATACTCTCCTCTTTGAACAGGAATACAGCGTAGGAAATAGAATGGAAGATAATAGACTCTAAAGCTCAAAAGGATTATAGGAGTATTTAGTCTGATCTCCTGCATATTACTAGCCACAGACTATAAATGAGATGAAAAAGGTTTTTTTTTTTTTTTTTTTTTTTTTTTTTTTTAGAATGACAACATGGAAAATATTGTTTTTATAGCAAAAAGGGACTTCTACTGAAATAATGGAATAATTTCCATTGAAGACAAATTCATGGCAAGACACAACTGTAATCTTCTTCCTAATTTTTGATTAGAAAAAGCATTACACTCTTGTAGAGATTTGTTTTGGTCTGGCTTGAACTCACAAATGCTTATTAAATGCTGGAGGTGAGTTTAAAACTCAGAGATATTTTGAGCTCTGAGTCTCTTTAAAATGAGGTTTGTTTCAAGGAAAATTTAATTATCTGTTTGCCTCTTTGAACATAGTTTTGTAACTTCATAGATGGATATTCAAAGCAAACCACAATCGTTATGCTTTTTTTGTTTGTTTTTTTATTAAATGAATAACAGAATGCTAATTCAGGCAGCCAGGTAAGCCATGGACAGTAGGCTCTGTGTTTCAGGGAAAGACCTTTAACTTTACAGGAAAAAGGTACTTTCCTAGGGGTGTTTGGGTAAATGAGAGTGATTAAAAGTGATGTAGCATTATGCAGCCAAACAGGTCTGACATACAATGGCTGTATTATATGTTACAAGGGATGCTTTATTTCTGTGGTATTTTCATACGGTGGATTTGTCTTATCAATATGTGACTAGTGAAGACAATAATTATCCTTGCTGCCTCCCTTATAGTCCTATTACACCTGTATATTTATATTACATACTTACAGTATAATCTTTATAGTCTGGATACAGACTTGGCCTTCTTATACCTGGAAAGTAGATGTGAACTGAATCCATAGGGAAAAAAGCAGTGACTCTGTTGCGAACCACATCATCACAGCGGGTTCTTTTACAGAGTGCAGTTTTATTGAAGGCAAACTGCACTCAAGTTAGTCTTGGAATACACAAAAAATAGCTCTCTTCATCAGCAAATCATTAAGCAAACTCTACTGTAGTAGAGGAGACTGTGCATTAGGGGCAATGCACCACAAAAGGCGCAGAACTCTGACTGTCGCAGGGCACACTCGTACACCACCAGGCTGCTGTGGCCATCTTGAAAAAGTCATGAAAGCATCATAAGGGGGAAAGTGAGAGAAATTAGCTCTGTAATTTTATTACCTAATTATACGTGATGGTGTAGAGAAAAGTTTGTGTGAAAATAGCCATATTTCATCTCTACCCATTCTCATGGCTGCCTGTGGAGCTTTAAACCTGTATCAACCACACAGGGCCTTGATCTTCCTCTAGCTTGTCAAGGCAAAACTCCTGTATACTTGTGCTAAGGAGCTAAAGTGATGCGGTGAGTGAGGACTCTGAGTGCTGGTGCAGAGAGTGGGGTCACTCACTGCTCAATGTGGTGTCTGCCGTGCATTGAAGTGCACCTGAAAAAAGACAGTGGAGCATCTGTTTCTTGGCTTTTTTGACCCTCCATCACTTCTCTGGCTGCAGATGTGGTTCGCAGCACTTGAGAAAGTGACACTGGTTGGAGGTAAGGGACCCCCAGCACCGCGGGCTGGGTGTTGGAGGGTGCCTTGGGCTGCGGCCGATGCAAAAGTGTTCGTCCCTCTGCAGCGCTGGGTGCTTGGCTCCAAACCCTGCGTTTTCCTTGGCACACGCGCCTCCCTGACAGCCTCACCGGCCGTACCTCGCGTGGGAGGCTGCTGTGGTTAGGCACTAACCACAGGGCTGGAAAATTATTAACCCTTCTGTAAGAACCAGGCTTTAAAACATCCCTTTTTATCACTCGCCCTGCCTGTCTTGCAGCCAGTTTCAGTCGTCTATACTTATTTAACACCATCTGTGGAGGGCTTTCCCCCTTGGTTTGCCGTAACTTGTCATCAGACTGTGAAACTGTTTTTCTCAGCTCAGCTCTCCTGGAACTCCTCCTAGTCATGGCTTTATGGATTTCTTGCTTGGGAGTCCTCTTCCTCTCAGACGTTTAGGGCACAATATGTGGTTTTCAGGCTTTTTTGATTTGTGAGCTCTGAAAAATTTGAAATGAGAGTTGATGCTGTGGTACAGTGAAGTTAAGCCTACTGGCATTAGGCTTATTCTTCGCAGTTACCTCTCTCTGACCTCCTAGAAGCAGCCTGTGCTCTATAAATACTAGTTATAAAGCTGTGGCTGTAGGCATACAAGTATTATATCATTTCCAATGCCACAGTGGCAACAAAGGAGACTCAGGACACAAACAAAACCACAGGATCTAAATGTAGCGTGAAGTACTAGAAAAGCCCTTCTACAGTCACAGTCATTTTATTAGAGGTACTTTGTGCTTGTGCAACATATACCTGCCTTTTTGGGGCAGAGTTATCAGATAGGTAGTTACGAGTGCACCTTAGGTGATTCATAACTCAGGCGCAAATCAAGTAAGCACATCTGAAGCTTCCCTGGACATCTCGACTTAACAAAGAACATCATGGATTTTTTTTCAAGGAACTCAGCTCACTCTAATGTCAGATTGGGTAGAACTATCTCCAAACTCATTAGGTTCTGCAGGTGTGATTAAAAAAAAAAAGGGAAATGTTCACAGTACTAATTTTAATCAGTGGCATTTCATTCTCAATACCTGTCCTCTATTAAGACCTATTTTCTTTGGTAAATACAGTCACTCTGTGACAAGACACAGAAACAGCAACGTAACCCAAAGCCCTTTTTGCTTCACTTCCAAGACAATGTCTGTGAACATAATTGCATCCACCCATCCGCTGAACTGCCTCTTTCCAAATATCTTTGTATATGTCTAATGAAATGAAGATGTATGGCAAATTTCCATGTCAAGAAATAACCTCATAAACCTCAGTCCTTACAGAATATATGTATTTCTGTGCTAAGGTGAGATGCCCAGTAATCAGTGCAGCTGATGAGCTCTGTTCTTCCATTAATGCCACAATGAAATAGCTATACTGGGGAGCCGAGAGATACTGAACTGGTTACATTCTGAAGCATGGTAAGCCACAGAGTGAGTGAGCACACTGTACAATGAGGAAAATCTTCTATTTTCAAATAATTTCTCTTCACTATCCCTTTCCCATAAAATGCATCGCAGATAAGGCATCTGTTTAACTCCAATGAGCTCAGCATGGGAGAATTTGGGTATGCCCTAGCTATTAAATTCTTCCATTTCCTTGCTGTTGAATAGGTTTAAAAAATAATTTCTGCACTACATGTTTAAGACATAGCCAATTTCTATCCTGACTGCAATTGTCTCTGCTCTTGCCCTTTTGCATGTCCCAGTGCATCAAGGCAGGGTTGAGTCAGGTGACCTTCCTAATGAAGAATGTGAAAATGAACTTTCATCATTCTTCATGTTAATAGGAAGGGCAGGAAACGAATTAATTGCTGAGGGCACAAATTAAGAAACACATGCTGAGAACCTCGGGATTGAACAGATTTTGCAATTTCTTGGTTTCTTTTTAAAACTGACCCAGCACTGTAGGCTGCAGTGTGGCGGTTCCTAAGCCAGCCTGCATTAGCTGAGGAGGTAATGCTTTTGCTTATTAAGAAAACAGAATAATTGTATTTTTCTTCATCTTCTGCCTTTTTCCTAAAGGTCTTCTTCTCTTTCTTGAAAACAAATTGTGAGAACAAGTTTCTAAATAACTGCATAGAAGGATGGGCAACTATGTTCTAACAAAATAAGTTGGTTTTTACCCTCTACTTTTACCTTAAGGTCAAGCCTAAGCAAAGCCTTTTTGAATACTTTAGTTATTTTTTGGCTTTTCAACTTCATGTCTTTTTTCCTTCTCCTCTTCATTTTATTCTTTAGGGAAATTTAAGTAGAAAACTGAAAAAAAAAAATGTATAAAAAGCTATCCTGCTGCCAAATTCTGTATTCCTGGAGAGTTGTCAAAATCAAAGACTGTTTTCATAATTGAACTTTCCGGCTTTCATTAGTGAGTGAGCTACTAATCTTACATTAATGAAGGTTTAATTGTGTTTTATTCTGGACCATTGCAATGCAAAGTTTTAAACTTTTGTACATTGAATAATAAAGCTCTTGTTGGTGCTACATCTTGCTGTGTGGGTGAAAGTTTCAATTCTGGTTTTCTGATGAAGGGCACATGCAGTGGTCTGGAGAGTTGCTGTATCCATATAGCTCAGTCTTGGAGGTTGTAAAAGAGTTTGGTACAGAATCTTGAATGTAATAACTCACTGAGTGAACCTTTGGCTTTACATGAACCTTTGGCTTTTTGGACTCTCTTTGAGGCACTAGGAATGGAGAGAAAGTATTGCATGTAGGAGTAAAGATTTACAGTAATGCAAGTTTCTCAGAGCAACTTGTTAGCCTCACATTTCTGTCTTGGATGCTGAAGAGCAGGCACCAAGAGTGATTTGACAGAGCTTTTGAGCACATCCAGTCACTCAAGTTTTCTGCTGAAATTGAGATTCTTAATTTGGGGCTTGCAAATCTGCATTTGATTTCAATATTGCCTGCTCAATTTAATCTATGCACTGTCTTCTCTCTCAAAATATAGCTTTATAGGGACAGGGATCACTAGATTGCTGATACTCTTTTCAATTTGTTTTTTGAAAACCAGAGTAAGCATGAAAAGCCATTGCTGAGCACAGCCCTGCTCACTGCTCCTGTTCCCCCACTAACACAGATGTGCCACTGCAGTAGGATTCTCCCCAGGCCAACCAGCCACAAACACAGTTACTTCCACAGCCTGAAGCCCAACAAAGAATGAAAGCAAGGTCTGAAATCCTCCTTATATTTCATCTGTCACTCCCATCATCCCCCTTGTTGACATCTTGAGAGTGGCATGGGGGTATAATGGAATCTGTGGGGTAGCTTCAGCGACTTCCCTGAAATTGTGTAACGGGTGAATTCAATGCACTGCATCCCTAGTTACAAATGCAGAGCCAGGGACAGAAAGGAAAAACGCTGGAATGCTTGAAAAAAATCAATATTAGCTAACAATAGTCTTCAGGCTTCATTGTAAAGATAGCACATGGAATTAACAGAATTGATGGTGGCTGGACTTCTGCTCATTGCAGCTGTTACCCTGCTGATGTTCTGCACTGTGGTGTAGTTAGATATACCGCACTGGTTTTGAACCTGAAAAGTACAAACATAAAGAAACTGCCCTTAGCTGAGCATTTTCCTGTTGATTCCTCTTCACCTGTAGTGAAGTACCACAGCAGCTCTCTGTACAGAAAAACAGCTAATGGTGGCATCCCAGATCTCCCTCACATTTGTATAAGATATGAGGCTAAATGCTGCTTCTGAAATATTTGGTCATTGTAGGTTTGCTTGCCTCACAGGCAAGCTGCAGAAACTGGAGTCCTTGATTTCCCAGTCAACATATGTTGAACATACGCCGAGTTATCCCTTCAGCCCCTGGATGGTTGGGGAGGGCTCAAAGGGGCTCGAAAATGAAAGCTGCCACCACCGCATCAGAGTAGCAATTGGTCAGTCCATTCCCGGCAAGCTGCTCTCCTGTCCCCTGGCCGAGACAAAGGTCACAGACACCTCATTTTGCTGCATGCCTCCCTTGAGCCTTGGGTAATGCATGTGAACTAGAAAAGCTGAGATTGTGTCAAAGCCAAGGAGGTTGGTAATCATCCAAATTCAAAAATTATTAGAGTAATAAAAGGATTAATGAAGTTTTGAAAATCATAAGGCTGATCTATTCTGCAAATTGCTCTTAAAGCTTCCTTAATGCCCTTTCTATTCTCTCTCTCCCAGTTTCTTTTCTCTCTTTTGTGGTTAAGGAGCAATTTGCTTCTACACCGAAGCATTATCGTTGGTTTTTTGACAGAAGGAAACTGCTGGTCTGATGCACACATTTCAGCAGTGAGTGATTTCAATTCACTAGGGCTTGGAGGAGCAATGATGACAGATGTTAGCTTCTGCAATGGAGATGCTGCATAAAGCTGTTCCTCAGATAGCTGTCAGAACTGCACACTTGCTAACCAAGTCACAGCAAAAGTGCTAAACTTCTCACTCCTGAAGTGTGTCAGGTTTGGTGCTAGACTTTTAACTGAATCACCAACTGACATTTTTTGCATTCTTTCAGGCCTTTATAGTACTTGTCACTGCAAGATAAAAGGATTTTGTGGATTGTTTCTGTAAGGGAAAATAGATGGTGAACATTTTGGTTGTATACTGCCACGGGCATCAGTAAGGTCGGGCATCCCTGGTTCTCACTATAAGGCTGCATATGGAGCTGAAAGCTGTTTCTGTGATGTTCAGCATGCATATATAAAATAGTATTGCATCAAATTATTCACAGATATTTCTTGTTTTTGAATATGTTTCAGATATGTTTGCTTTGGAGGTAGGTATTCCTCAGCGCTGTCAGCAGTTAGCCCACAGTCTCAGATGGACTGAGCATCAATAGACATCACACTCTTATCCAGTTATTAAAATTCTTGGTGTATGTGCCACCAAGATATACCACTTTTTATCAATGTATGGAGCCACAACTGTATTTTTGTGCCAGTATTGTTGCAATATTGGTCATCCAAGTCTCCCACCTTGCCTTGTGCTGTCCTACTTCTTGCCTCCAGGGCTCAGGTCCCAGCAGTTTCTGCTCCAGCAGAGGAAACCAATGAATTTCCAAAGGGAAATGCCAGGGAGAAGGTCCACTATCCTCAAGTAATGCTGCTGAAATAGATCCAAGTTCCTTCCAAGGAACTTTGTTACCATGTCCAGCACTGTGGGATGAAGCTTCCAAGAGACAGCACTCAGCCCCCCATTGTACCAAGAGCTTTGGGGAGCAAAAGCAAGCAGTGCCTGGTGGGGAAGCTACTGCCCACCCTGCCCTGAACACCACCAGTGCCGCCCTTCCCAGAAAGTCACAGCTCAGTGGCATCACACACAATGCATGATGAGGCATCATATATGGTGATACCGCAACAGGCAATAGCAGATCTTCTGCACAGCTGGGGTTCTCCAGGCTCTCTGGATCAAGTGTAGGCACATAATCATATTTCTGTCAAATTAGCTAGGGCATAGGATGATGAAGTTTGTGCCAGCTTTATGCTTTTATGTTGGCTTTTTGCTGGCTCTGGGAGGAGAGACGTTATCTGACCTGGCAGAAGGTGTGAGCAGTAGAGGCAGCGATACCTCATCTGGCATAAAACCTGTCAGTACAAAATTAAGTCATCATTTTTCTTTATTTGAATTGGCAGTGTGAGTTCACTCTGGATCAGCACTTTCATCATGTGTCTGGCAGCATTTCTGATGGAGTATTAACAACCCTAAAGCAGGATTTACTGAGTTGTGTGATCACAAACTTATTGTTTGAGCTTACTCTGATAAAAAGGCAGGGAGCTACTGGGTGGTGGTGTTTATTAGGTTTCAGAATGCTCCTACCCAGAGCAGTTTTCTAGTTAGAAACAATTTCCTCCCCCATAAAAAAAAACACCCTCCAAGTTCCCATCTAACCAGAAAACCCCACCCGAGCACAGAAAACCCATGGATTAAAGGTTCATATGTAACTTTTGACACACTCCCCCAAACCAAACCTTTTGTGTAAACGGGAAAAAGAATCCTTTTGTAGTGTAGAAAGTCAACATGGCATAAATCACTATTTTGTTTGTTCTGTTGCTTGACATGCTGAACAAGAAACCACCACCAGACCTGTGAAATTCTCCCATTAATCCTACTGGAGCGGTTACATCCAAGTATTCTTGGGACCATGAAAAAACACTTAAATGTACTCCACTGACTGTGATATAACACTTCACTAGCTACAATAAAGGATGGTGTTAGGCACTAGCTCCAAATATTTGAATTACTTCATGTAGCTTTTACTTTTCTCTACCTCATTTTCAAAAAATGATTTGAAAATAGAGTGGTTTAAAAACATAACATAGCTTCCAAAGAACAGAAGGCATTTGGCTAAAAGTTTAGTCTTTCAATACTTCTGTTTGCTAATGAATCCTTGGAGTAAACAAATACTCTTTTACCCCCAGTTTCTGCTAAGGCACTTGCCTTTTGTTTCAGACCCAGTACATGGGCTGAATGAGGTAATGCCGACATCTCCTAGGCCAGGAATGTATTCAGGGTAGGAGGATAATACCTGATCTTTGGTAAACACGGGGTGAATTTCAGCTCAGCTTCCAGATTCCTGTGCTCAGAGGAAAGAATTAGGACTGCTTGTCTGAACACACACAAAAAATCACTTCATCAGTTTAGCAACCAATTCAAAGCCTCAGATAGGTGCGCTCAGATGCATTGAAAACATGTTGTGTATACATACGTAAACGTTTTAAATGAAGTGTCTTGTAGCAAAATTGCATCAATTGAAGTGAGACAGTTAAAACACTACTCTGTCCTCAGCATAAATATTGTTTTCAGATTCACTCATTTAGAAGCAGATGCTGAAGTAGATTTCTTGAGGTAGAGGTCCCTGGTTCCTACAGAGCTATAGCGACCCTCTGAAAAATGAAATAGAACCCCTCTGGCACAGTGATTATGAAAACGCGTATCTGCTCTGTCAGAGAACAGTCCTCCTGCTTATGTTAGAATATTTACATTTTCTCAGAATCATTCTTTAGACATGAAAGTCAGACAAGTATAGCCTTTGGAAGTATATTAAATAGTATTTATTGAGTCTGCAATTTCAGGGGCAAAGCTATAATTTCAGTCCCAGCTATCCACACACCATGGTACTGAGCCCTCATGTTCTTTCACTCATTCAATAAATGAACAATAACATGGAAAATCATATAGAGAAGGGGTTGAAGGAAAAACCCTGTTCTCTCAGTTTTGAAAACAGACTGAAGTCTTGTTCTCATTTACAAACACACTGCCTTTTTGAATAAGCATGGTACGTTTCTACTGAAGAACAGACTTGTCCTCCTGTGGTTGGGAGATGGTACATAAATGGTTGACCTGAAAGAAAGAACTACAGATGGCACTGAGAGCTTTTCCATAGGTGGGTGGTTAATGCTCCTTCAGACTGCAAAGAATTACTTACAAGAGGGAGGGATGTTCCCAAATCTCCAATTGGAAAGAGCCCCTCTTCTTAGGAGGCTTTTGTGTCTGAGACTGATACTGTGAATGCATATGTACAACACGAGCCTGCCTGCAAAATCTTATGGCAGAGGTTGTTTGGACACATCATCTCTTCCTGGCATTTTATTTTTACCATGGTGACCCTTCAGCATAGTAAAAAAAAGGCATCACACAATATACACAGATCCATATTTACAGATTAAATGGCAAAAGAGGAAATTAGATACAGTGACATTTATGTCCAGGCATTAATAAACAAAAAGATCCCTTGTGTTGACTCAGGGGTTGTTAAAAGTTCGTTTAAGCAAGTCCTTTTCTCTGCACATCGGTCTTCTTGTTTCGCAAATGAGAGCCAGCAGGATGTCTCAAGTAAAGAAACAGATGCTCGCTCTCCCTTAAACCATGGTCATAACCTTCAGAGAAGCGGGTTGGAATCTCCTAATCTTCTTCTTTAGTGCCTTTGAAGCTTTGATGCGACAGATTTTGGGCACTGGGGGAAGAGGCCTGGAAGAGACCTGGACAGTTCCTGATTGTCTGACCGAACCTTCAGGCCAAATCAGCTCACTTTCATCCCCCTCATCATAGTCAAGCGCAAGGCTGCTGCTGTTACTGCTGCCATCTGAGTCACTTTCACTGGATTCACTGTCCCCAAAACGGTTAGCTGTGAAATCACTGACCTCCCCTTCACTGGTCTCCGCGATGGTGGAATGGAAGAGGGAAGCACACTCCGCAGAGTACTCAGAGTGGTCTGACTCGCTTTTGGCGTAAGCTCCGTGGTGATGACTCTTGGAGCGAGCCCTCATGCTGAGGGTGCGCAGGACACCAGCTCTCCTTGCTGGCTGCTTCGGTGCCCCTAGGCCAGAGGAGCTGGCCCCATGGGCCTTGGCAGAGATCTCCACTGTGGACTGCCACTTGCGCTGCTGCTTCTTCTTGTTAGCTGTGTCTACAGAAGCTCCTTCGGGGGAATACAGCACGTTGGCAGAAGCTCTGTAGAGCTCAGGCCTGGATGGTGTGGTGGGCAGCCTGACCTGTGCGGGGAACAGGCTAGACTCTGAGCACGACCTGCCGCTCACATCACCAGAGTACGAAGGTCTCCGGATGAGGCTCTTTGCTGCGTGCGGTCTTTGGGGCTGATTCCACTCAGCAGGCGGCCTGGCAGCCCCATGAGCCCCTCTTGCCTTCTCCACGCAAAAGGCTTGCTTCCCAGGACGCAGCACCTTTTCACTGTTCCTCCTCTTTATCTTCACTGCCTTTGTTTTGGAGCTGGCAAACTTGACTCGGACTTGGTGGGATTCTGCAGGGACAAACTGAGCGTGAACAAACTCACCCCGTGCAGCTCGGTCATGACCTCCAGCACTACCCAGTTTGGCATTGCCACTTCTTTTGAGGGGCAGCTTTCGGGGAGGGACAGCTTTAGCATTCCAGGTGCCCAGGCTGGAGTCCTCCTGGCACAGCTGCGAGCAGGATGAACTGCACTCCGCACTGCTCTCCATTGCCTCTGCCAGTGGAGAGCCCCTAGCCGCTGACTTGGCAGGATAACAATTATTCACAGCTGATGGCTCTGTGTCAGGGAGAGTGGACGGCTGTTCCTCATTCACACAGCGCATGGTCTCCTGCTGCTTGGCACATTCCCCTTCCGGCATCTCTCTCTGCAGCTTTCCTTCAGCTTTGTTACTTTCCAGAGAACTTGCTTGTTTTTCCAGCTGGCTACCGCTGCTGTTAATTTTCACTCCACCAGCGCTGGGGGTTATAATGAGTCTCTGGTGCATTGTGGCTGGCTGGCTCTTTGTCGAAACCCGCTCACTGGCATCAGCTCGATTGTTCCCTTTGCATCTCGTCAGCTGCAGTAACTTATTGATATAACCCCCTGGCTTGGCCTCAGCGGTTGGCCTAGTCCTAATCAAGCTGGGACCTGTCACACTAGGCATGGGTTTGCTGGGGGAAGCCTGGAGGTCTGCTTCTGGGGATGTCCCCATCAGGGAGAAAAGGGGACTTTGTAAAGCCACCGCATGAAGGGGGCTTGGGTAAGGGTACACATCGATGCCGTTCTTGGAGACCAGATCGTTCTGGAACTTGGGGTCCATGCTGTGCAATTGCAAGTCTGCATGGCACGGAGGCAATGAGGATTTGTGATCTGTCTCTGTCTGAAATCTACTGTCTGCTGGAATGAGTCTTTCCAAGTCACCTACACAGTGGATGAAAATAAACAACCTAATTAAATCACAGACAATTACACTCAAGCTGGCTTATATTAAAAGTGTTATTTCAGAGGGATGTGCTAACTTATACTAAAATCAGTAGCAGGAATGCAGAAAGCCTTTCAGTCCTCCAAGAACACTGAATTACCTCAGGGCTTTTATTCACCTCAGTGTAGTGGAGATTACAATGCCTTTTAACACCAATAATAAAACCGATGCCTTCGCAGGAAATTTAAACTGTGCTACTTGGATGAAAGTAAATCTGTGTATACATAAAAATATTCTCAAACAACACAGACCAACAGGAACCCAATCAACCAAAAATAAGGAGTTACTATTATTTCTTAGTAGAGATAAAAAGTAAATCCAATAGCTTTTAAGCCTGAAGCATCAAACCAGAATTAACCAATACAACAGATATGTTTTTTTCATACTTTTTCCCCAGGATAGGATAGACTTCCTCTGGCTAAATGACTTTTTTATTATTTTATTTTTTAAACAAACTAACAAAACAAAAACAAACCTATAACTATAACTCAGAAAGAAATTCCTGGAATTGCCAGCATGCAAGAATCTACCAAAGAGTCTCAACAGTATCTTTAATTTTTTTTAAAAGTGGTTAAATCTGAATTCCAGCTTCTCCTCCAACCCTTTTATATCATGCATTTTAGAAAAATCTAGAGTACTCAACCAGCTGCTTTAAGAAGACTTGAACAGACACCAGGTATTTCTTAAACTCTTCACAGCTGCAAGCTGTAGCTGTATTTTTTTTGCATCTTGCTTCAGTAAGGCATTACTGAACAGAGGCACTCAACCTACAGAGCAGAGACATTAAGACTCAAGTGTCTGACAGGCCACAATGAAGTCTCCGAACTTCTTGGAGCATTTAATTTCAGAACAAAATATTCTGAGCTTTTATTACAAGGCACAAAATCAGGACTGCTGTAATTCTGTGTGCAGATTTTTAAAAAGTCAACCTTAAGTGTGTAGAAAAATGAGCTAGAGAACCTTTTTATTTTGACAAAGAAAAAAAAAAATCTAATGGCAAGTTACACCAGATTGCTGGACCTTCCTCTCAGGAACATCTGCTCTGTGAGGGCCAGGTTGTGTTTCAGGAGCAGGACTGCTCCATCTGGACCAGTCAGCCGGTAGAGCACCATGGTGCTGTGTTACCTCTGATACCAAGAGTGCTGGAACCATCTGCAGTCTGCTTGGATTTCTTGGTATGACAGTGCAGGCTGCAGTGTCAACAAATCCTCAGCTAGCTAATTTCCTGGCTACTTCATGCCGCCAGGAAACCCAAATATTAAATCCAAGCAGGTATTTCGCTTACAGTGACTGCCTCTCTCCTGTCCAAGGAAGCTTCTGGGAGACTTCAAAATTTGGAGCTGTCTGCAGTGTCCTACCTAAGGCACTTAAAGAACTGCTTCAGCAGTTCAGGATGATGATGTCTCAAACAACATAACTACAAAATGAAAATTCTTTAGGAAATTGTTGGCAGTGTATAGCAGTGTTCTCTTTTCCCTTTGCTTTTTACCTGCTGTGCACAGCATAGAAATTCCACAAAAAAAGGACACGGTTTCTTTTACCACAAACTGATTTTTTCCGCAACATTACATTAAAAGGGAAGACACTCTAGCACATGCTCTAGCTCAAACGAAGGATGCTTTCGTGTAACAGTAATCCAGACTCATTACAGTGAGGTGAAGAAGGATCAGTATCACTGGCTTTTAACAAAAATCACTTATTCTACTACAAAGTGAACAGCTATGCAAAAAAAATCAATCAAAGGAGCAGTGACTCAGCCACCGCAAACAAACCAGGAAGGGGTCAAAAGAATACTGTGCTTGTGGTGTTTTAGCAAGCTTGCCTTTTCTTTCTGTGGCAACAGGAAATCTGTTTGTACCTGCAGTTTTCAGCGGGGACAAGCTAGGGGGAGGAAATGAGAATTTTTTTCCCCTTTCCAAACAATGCTTTTCTGAAGTAAAATCTGACTCACTTCTCTGCAACATGGCCAACTTCACAGGAATTGTTTCTTTAAGACTACACAGAGGCAACAATCCCACCACTTACGGTTCTCACACTGAATGAAGTAAGAGGTTGTAGCCGGGAAGAAAGGAGTAGGAGGTATAAAAGGGGAAGGAGGACTAAAGGAGGTCTGTGCCCTCACTCCCACACCTCTTCTTAACATTACTTATCCCTTTTTCTGCTAATCTATCTCCATACCCCAAGCCCATAAAGCCACATTTGCTAAGAGCAAAGCATTGCACATTTCTGATACAAAAGCAAGTCTGTAATCTGAACTTGGAAGCCACGGATCATTAAGATCAACACTTCTTCCCCCCAGCATCTGAGAAGCCTTGAGAACAATTTGTTCTTATACTGTAATTTACCACCATCGCTTCAGGTGTGTCTGCACAGACTTGTACATAACAGGGGGTCTTTGTTTCAGCTCTCAGCAAGCCAGAGGTGAGCTAGCTCAGGTAAGGAAGGTGTGGGAATGACTCCAGAGAGATGCTGTACTTGAAACGATGTTCTCTGTGACTCCACTGTTTCTATAAAGGAACAGCAACACATCTGACTGGGTCACCCTAAGAACTGCACTAGCATGAGGCTGCTCTGAGGATATGGAAGGACCAAAATGGAAAATAATATGATGGCACTTCACAGCTACGTGAACAAGGGCCTCAGAGCACTAGTAGGTTTGTCCATTATGCATAAAGGTGTGAGTCAAATTTATGTTTGGTCCAGTATTAGGCTCAAGACTGGTTCATAGATAGCTGATTAACCTTTGGTGTCTGTTATCCCTAACTGTACGTTATAAAGCATGAAGAAGAATATTGTGTGTGCACATTGCTTTCAGTAAATATGGCTAGGAAACTAAGTCTTATCATGCTATTTTAGGGCAGATTGAGAACACAGACACTAAGTCTGGAAATAGCTCTTTCTCCTTCAAATTGTTGGAAAATCTTTCTCAGTAAAATGCAACAGCTCTAATACTGAATTCACCCTATATTTTTCATGCTGTACTTTTACATAAGACATTTCAAGTATGCAATTTTACTGATTTCTCAAACAGATAAATTAAAAAAAAACTAGACATTCATTACAATTTTACCTCATGCACTTAAGTACTTTTCCATCTCTAACTGCATACCTCCTCATATTTGCTATTATTTAAAAGTATCTGAGTCTGAGACAAGTGAAAGTTGTACAGTAAATGGCACGGCTATGTGGTTTCAATTAATTCTCACTTTGTACATTTAAAATGAATGCTATGTATTGATTATGCTATTAGTATACAAGGTTCTAAGAGTAATAGCCAGGACTCTGCCCTTCTCTTGAACGAATACCCAGCTCTGCAATCAATTACCTGTGGAAACTGGCCTCGGTCTGGACCTGGCAGGAGTCCCAGAAACATCTGTGCTCGTTGTAGTCCGACATCCATCGCTGACATAGGTGCCCTGCTGTTGGAAGCTGGTGGTATGCACAGTAGTTTCATCTGCAGACTTGGGTCGGTAATCAAACACACTGAGCCTTGCCTTAGGGTGTTGAGAGCTGGGCAAGAGACTGGTGTGGGAGGAGGAGATGGACTCACTGTACACAGAGGTACAAGAATTGGAGAGCGAGCAAGAACCACCATCACTCAGGTCGTAGAAGCCTGCCGAGTTGAAATAAATAGGAAGATATTTCCAATTTACAGTTACTAAATATGCTCTGTAGAAGAAACATGCAGAGAATAAGATAAATCTCCATTTGCTATTTGCCCTAGGTCTAAATTTGTCACTATTTTCGGGGGCAACTTTTGCAAAGGCATACTCTGATTCAACTACCTTTTATTGGGCTTCTGTATATTTCCTTAGGCCCTAAGCCAGCTCAGCACAGACACATGCACTTAGTTCTGAGCATGAGGTGGGGAGAAGTGCAGCACCATCATACTCAGTTCTTTATTGAAGAACATCTTTGGGGACTATTATGCAACTGGTGTAAAACAGCCATCATATGCTGTTGTAACTTGTGCTAGGTGCATACAAGCACAGCTCATTTGGGACAGTAGAGCAAAACTAGCCTGTGATCAGAGCTGCCAAGTCTATGATAGCTGGAATATCTGAGGGCTCAGAGTGGAGGTTATCTTCTCTCTCCAGGTCCTGTGATCATCGCTAATTAATTATGGAACTATTAAATAAGGCTCTGTGTAAGTTCAAGATGGGAATTTTTATAATTCTTCTCTATATAAGGCAAATTGAAAAGGATGCTGTTTCCTTTTGAACTGTGTGTGCCTAAGTGAATAACTCCTGAACTTAAACACTCATGCAAACTTGAACTTTTATACACACTGTAAGTATCATCCTGCAAATTCATATGTATATCCACATAAACTGCACGTGGAACAAAACTGTTGGAAGAAGTAGTTGGTGGAAAGATGCTTTATTCCTGCTCAGCTATTTGTAATGCTTCAGGAAATTACTACTATTCAATGTATAGATATAGATAAGACATAAGAAGATTTTCTCATATCGTACAAGTTTTCAAGATTCAAAGAAAAAAAAAAATCTTTCCTTGTATCAAGGAAGACTTAAGGCTTTTCAGAATTGTGTTTAAAAAGAGGTGTTGCCATTGTCCCAGACTAGATAACAGAAACCGGTTTTAACAGACATCCCAGTTATAAAAGACTTCAGTTCAGCTCTCCCTGTGAATCACAACAGAAACCTGAAACTGTCTGTCTCTTGTCTATGAGAATGTTACTCAGCAGACTGCTGTGGTGTTGTTTTTCAGTGTCTTTTAATAGAGCTGTTTCATTTTTATATAAATGATCAAACATTCATTAGGTCAGAGCACTGCAGTGGTTGTGATCTTTAAGGCTTTACACTTTGCAGATTTAAGATATCGGTCTCCTCTGCTTCTAGTAAGTACTTTAGACACTTTGCCAATGGCCATTTTGCACTGAACATGGTAATTAATTAATAAATTTGTCTTCTCCTTCTGTTAGTGGCTAAAATGTCTATTTTTTAACCAAAAATTTCCAGAAAAAATACTGTTGAGTGAAACAGCATTTTCCAATTAAATCCACTTTGCAGGAGAATTCTCACCAGCTCTGCGTGCGCTCAATGCCACATCACTACTCTCCACCTCAGCCCTGGGGCACTCTTTCTGACCAAACATCACACGGGGTTTTGCTCAGTGGTTGACATCCTTCAGCGCTACTGGCACCACACCCCTGGGAATAAATGACCGCGTGCCCGTTACCTGAGCTGGGGCGGCTGTCGCTGTCCAGGTATTCACTGGAGGTCTTGCTGACATCCAGTTTCAGCTCGCTTATTCGCTGGTCAAGCTGGTCCAGGTGGCTTTTCAAACCGACATCCTGTCTCCTCAAACGAGACTGATTCACAAGTCAAGGAAAGAAGGGGAAAATAAAGAATAATTGCGGTTAGAATCTCAGCAGCAACATGTGAATTCAGGCCATCTGTGCCAGACAGATTCTGCACTCGTGAAATGTTTTGCTTAGCTAGGGACTGTTGCAAATGGATCTCTGTAATGAGCCTGACATAACGGGCAAGTACAAAACATTTTGTTTCTCAGCATATATTGCCTTCTGCCCAGCTGAATGTTTTCTCAGAACTTCTCATACTGAATATGCTACTTCAACTTCCCTTGTTTTGTTACACCTATGGCAGGGGCTGTCTCACTAAAGAGGACGGCAATCTTCTGACTAATTATCACACTAATATATGTACTGCATTTTGCCATACACTGCCTCTGGGCAGAGGATGAGAGAAACATTATGGATTGCCTGAATGAACCTGAAGATACTTTCTGGTGAAAGGGAACGTTTGTGCGTAGAAGTATCTTATCACTACACGAAGAACAGGTAGCATACTGCATTCTGCAAAGCCCTTAGCTCTGATAGCATCTCTTCACAGTAGAAAGGGTACGCTACATGAAATGTGCCTTCTCTGCTGCTGAAAATTTCCCCTTCATGTCTCATGGATAGCTATTTCCACACATTATATGTAAGAAGAATGCGGCACTTGAATTCTCCTGTGAAAATGTCTGTATTTAAAATAAACGGTGTCTTCAGGCTTGCAAATAATCCCTCAGAAGCCAGCAACAAGGGCCTTTGCCCACTGCAATCACTGACCAGGCTGATCTGCGGTAACAGCTCCTGCAGTTGCTCTGCCAGTACTTACATGGCCAGTTTAGGGGGACAGATGGCCAGGAATTAGGGTACCAGCCAAAGAACCACGGTTGGTTTCTGTCACCAACTTCTCACGTGGCACTTGGCAAATTATCTAAGCCCAGCCGCTATTTAGGCAGCTTCTAATTATATCACGCCTAACCATGCATCCTGCAGTACTCCACAGAAAGGTATTCTCTTCAAGCTGGTTGTAAAGTTGTGCTCACAGCCCTTGTGAGGCCGGGTTTCTGTTCAGTAACGGCGAGAAAGGCATTCTTCTTAAAAAAGGCTCTTTGTGCCTACATTTCACGTATAAAAGTGCAGCTCTAGCAGCATTTCCAACCTCAAATAAATAATATTTAGGACCCCTGAACTAATTAAAGTATATACAATATTAAGCAACATGTACAAAATTAAAATCAGTATGTATGTATTTTCAGCTTCACTTTCCTTGTGCTATCATTATTCCGCTTTTAAGATCTGCATTTTTAGGTTTCTCCGCAGCTACAAATACAAAATGCAAGGAAAGCTAAGATCCTGAGCTAATCAGTAAGTGATTAGAAAGTGAAAATCAAAGAAAAGAGAAAAGGCAGATGTCCTGAGTCTCACAAGGCAACTGTTATGGTGGTTGATGCTGTTGGGAAGACTAAAGTGTATTTCTAGCACACTGTTTTACGGAACCGGAGGGACATATAACACACAAGAAGTAAAACCCCATTTTATTAGTGTCTCGCGTCTAGAAATGTTTAAGCTCAACAAGCTCATTACTGCTCCCTAGGAATATAGGTGGTGATTTTCACTCTTCCAGTTTCACATAAACAAAAGGAAGACCTGGATAATAAAGGAGATTTTCTATCCCATCTGAATGACGAATGCATGACCTCCTCAGCACTTCTTTATTTCCTTTATGGTGGAAAAGCAAAAACATGCCATGCTTCCTTCAATCTCACCTACTCAGGAAATCACAAAGTTTTGTTTTCACGGCTGGAATTAATTGCTTAATGATTAATGTTTTGCCAGCCAATCCCTCAGTCTGTGGTTTCTGATTAATGACAGAGAGGCCACAAGGCTCTCAGGTATTCAAAGATTATTTATTATACCTCCAGGTTCTGTCTGCGCTTTCACAGCATTTTAACCAACACACATGATTTACATCATCATTTTAACCCTTTTATGGTGCCTCACACCACTGGGTTTTCATGTTTCTGGCAGACTTCATAGCTTTGATCTTTCAGTTAACTCCTTCTGCTCTCCAAGACAACAAGCACGTCTCACGCTGGTTGGATAAGGATGGCTTTTCCAGCGTGCTGCTTGAGGTTGTTATTGTTCCAATAACCACACCGAGCGGCACCCAGAACAACAAACCCCAAACGCGCTCTTTCTCAATTCACTACATGAATTTTACATGAGACAAAACCTTGCAGGTGAAGCCATCTGTTTGCTTTGGGCAATGCAGCTGTGAAGACTTCTGCACAACGCAAAGTAGGACCAGACTTTCCAAATCAACTCGTGCTATTGATGGACGACGATTTCTGGGAGCCAAATCGGTGATATTGTCATACCACCCATTTTTCAGAAGAACATTCTCCGAAAAGAAGGTTCCTTTGAATCTACACAAACTGGCACCCCAAACCAAGGTACCAAAAAGCACCGGTCATGTTTAACTACTCTGCTCTGCTATTAATCAGCTCCCTTCAGCTAAAGGGGGTTTTGATGTTTCTTGCTGTGGTTGTAGATTGGCACCTGATAATTTTATTAATCCAACTGCATTTTGGAATGGACAAAAGATAGCACTAATCTTACCTAGGTCTGTACATCTAAAATCCATTCACTCTTGGGTCTTTTTGTAACTGATTCTGCAAAGCAGCCAGTTTCAGAGGAAGGTCAATTTCACCTCTCAGACCCTTATTCTGGTGTGAGATGAATCCCTTCTGGAAGCACGTTTTTCTCAGCTGAGAAAAAAAGTAGCTCAGAAAAATTTTAAGTTATTTTAATAATTAAAAAAAAATCCAGGATGTAAAAGATGTTTTATTCTTTATAAAAATATTTAAAGGGGAAAAAAAATCTACACAAAATGTAGGGTACCAATTGCTTTTTTTTTCGTCTTCAGTATAATTTCTGTCCCTTCTCCACATTTTTACAACATTGTAAGCCACCCGAAAGATTGCAGAATAAGATCACTGGACTCAAATCAGTGAGGTTTTATAAATATGTTCCCTGAGAAAAGATGAGCAATGATGTATGCTGCTGCCTTAGATATCTACCCACTTAGTGAAAGTGTCATAGATTACTTCCTTTGCCTTAGCCTGAATTTGCATCTCTTCTTTCTCCTCTAGGTCACCACAAAGAAGTTTGGCCAAGAGACCTGTTTAGCACCTTTGGGATCACTGAGGGTAGATAGCATCACTTAGCTCCGCTTTTCTTCCCAGTCTCTGCTACAGGCTTGCTGCCTGTGCCGTGGCAACTTGCAGCTCTGACAGAAGAGCCCCTGGACACCAAAAAGAGCCACTGACTAAGAACAAAAAAGGACATGACTGCTAGGGGCATCAGAAAGCCTGTGGCCTTGCTGCCTACAGCAGGAAGGTCAGCTGCTGGCTGTTGCTAGCACCCACTGCTGGGGAAGAGATTGGGAGGCTGAAGTGGCATCTGCAAGTGGTCCCTAAAAGATTTGATGGCTCTGCTCCATCCATTCCTGCTAGTGGCATTTGACACCTCAGGAAGCCTCCGTGCTTGTTTCTCACCCTCCCAGCACAGGAGAAGCCTGGTGTGACACTTATCTATCTTGCTTCCACTGCTGAGAAGCCTCGAGCCAGCTCTGGCTGATACAATTTCCCCGTTTTATGTGACAAGGACCAAACATTTTATGAATGCAGCTATGACCACACAAAAGCCCAGGGCTATAGCCCTACGTGAAACTTGGATCAAGACGCACTCCAAGGCAAAGCCACGTTTACATTGTTAATGAGTTTCTCCATCTGAAAGCTGTGATCACAGACTCTACCGTCCCTGGGCCAAGAACAACACTGGTGAAGACATAACACTCCCCGAGCAACGCCATGCTTTGCATTCTCTATTGCTTTTAGCTTTAACTTAACTTCCTGTGATCGTGAACAAAATTTTCAAGGGGTTTGACTGCAATACGCTGTCCACAAGGCACCAGGAAACTTTTTTTCAGCCTGTGGTCTCCGAGTTCCTAGGACGTGTGGACTCCTTTGCAAAGCCTCCTTTCTCTCGGGTTTATTTTAGTCTTATGCAAAGCCGAGGTCTGCACCTCTGGTTAAATACACGTCTGCAATTTGCAGGGAAGAGAACAACAGTAGGAAGCTACCAGGTATGCCACGCTGGAAGGCTTCCAGCAGCCGCAGGTCAGTCGGAAGCGCTTTGTACCGCAGCTCCAGGCGCTCGCACAACCGCAGCGTGGCTGAGCAGCCCGACCCTTGGTTTTACACACTGCGGGGCCGTCCCTCGCAAGCTGCCGGCACGCTTCCCTCCCAGGCACCCCCAGACGATGCTTCCCAAACCTGCACTGGCACCTACTGGTGAAACCTGTCCCTCTCCGGTGCGGAGCTGAGTTACTGTCGCCCTCCCAGCTCCCGCACGTCCAGGGGAATAAATTTAATCCCGGCCCCTTCCATTTTATCCGCTGGTTTCTCCCGTGTCCTTGAAAGCCTTCCGAGGTGCCAGCGAAGTCCTAACGAGATAATCTTCTATTTTCAGGTCTTATTTGAGATGTATATAAACAAATCGGCAACCAAAGCACGCCAGCTGACATGAAGAAGAAATGGATAGCCGCTGCGGCCAGAGGTCACTGGGTGCTGCTGTTAACCCAGTGGCCCCGGACAGGCAATGAGCGCTTTCAGTTCTTTTTTTCTTTTCTTATGTATACACGAAGTGGAGCCATTAGCTAAAATTATTACTGACAGGCAACCAAGCGGCCGGCAGTCCGCTCGCCAGCATCTTTTATGTGTGACTTTAATCGCGCCATGCCCGCCGCTGCGTTTTCGCACCTGGTGGCTGGGCTTCCCGCAGGTTGCCGGCACTTTCTGTCGGGGATGCCGCCCGGCCAAGCCCCGCAGGGACCGAGGAGCCCTGCTCTCCCCCACCTGGGCGCTAAGGCTCCCCTCCGCACCCCGGGGGGCCACCAGGACCCCGTCCCGTCCCTTACCAGCTGCTCCTTGAGGGCGCTGAGGGTGGCCTCCAGCCGGCGCTCCTTGCTGCGGGCGCACAGGGGCTGCTCGCCGCCGGCGGCCGGGCCCCGCTGCGGCATAGCCAGGGCGGCCCGCACCAGGTCCCGCTGCTGCTCCCGCAGCACCTGGAGCTCCCGCAGGCCGGCCAGGGCCGCCTGCAGCCTCTCGCCCACCCGGCCGCGATCCCAGCCGCCGCCCCCTCCCGGCCGCGGGGCGCCCAGCAGCATCCTCAGCGCTGGGCCGCGGGCCCGGCCATGGCAGTGAGGCGGCGGGGAGGCGGCGGGGCTGCGGCCGGCCCCGGGCGGCGCGGAGACTGGAGCCGGGCCGCGGCGGCTCCGGAGGTTTTGGAGGAGAGGTGGGGAGCGGGGAGGGAGCAGGAGGAGGAGGAGGAGAGGAGGAGGGAGGAGGGCTGCGGCTCCGGGCAGCGCCGGGGCCACCTCTCGGGGCGGTGCGCTGCCTCCTCCCCGCGAGGGGGAGGCTCCTGCCTGCCCCTACCCCTGTCCCTGCCCCATGGGGGTGCTTTCTGCCCGGAGCATCTCTGAAAACGCTGTTGGTTTCCGACTCTCTTCAGGCTGCTCAGATCCCTGCGGGCTAAAGACGGATCTGATCTACCCCTCTGCGATACCCAAAGAGTGCCCGAGCCCGTCATCGTGCTGAAGCCTCATGCATATGAAGATATTGCGAGGATATCGGTGCAGTGAGCGCGCTCAGGTAGAACATTTCCCTCACAAAAAATGCGGTACTCGTAACGCAGTCCCTTCCCCTGTTTGCTAGTGTTTCATGTCAGAAATACACACAGGGCTGGCACTCTTCACCTTACCCTCTGGAAACCAACCCAAGTGTGTTATCTAATCATAGCCATTCACTTTCTAGTACTAAATTGTTTGTTGTTGTTTTAAAAGCATGGCGGAGAGTCATTTTGTGAGATCGAGGTGTGTCTCAGCCTCCCAAAGTCACTTGAAGGGCTTAGGATTTATTTTAAATGGGCTCTGGAAATGGTTGGTCACAGAAATCCAAGGTCATGTTGCTGTTGCTACCCAGAAAATGCCATTTAAAGCTTCCAAAACAGCTTCTTAGGAGGTACTCAGCAGGCAGAAAAGCAAAGTGAATACTACTAATATGTGAAAGTAAATATCCTAATATAATAAATACACTAATAAAGTGTATACTACTAATATGTAGTCTATAGTGATGCAGAGAGTGAGAAGCCCTGATACCAAGACTCTGGTGAACACAGTGGAGACCATACAACACAAAACTAATATTCTGCTGCCTACACTGAAATAGGAAGCATTTGAATCCCACAGATCCTCAGATCACTTTGTCACATTCAAGGAGATTCTAATAGTTTCAGGAGTGTGTATGATTCTCTGCGAGGCAATGTACACAATGCATATAGCCCATCTGTCTGTGGTCACCTCCTTTTGCCCGTTTGGCATATCCTTAAAAGCTAGCATACCTCAATTTGAATGCCACTTGACTTTGTGCTGGAATACACAAGTTGGGTGAGTGGGAACAAGTTGCTCTGTCATCTGTTCACCAAGTGCCTTCTTTCAACACCATGTGTGGGTGGCTGTTTCTGCCTCCAAGCTTGCAGCCAGCCTAGTTTTCCCGGCTGCAGCCCCTGTAGGAGTACCAGAAGCACTAGTGTAATGTCAAAAACAGCTCCTGCTGGGAGGCCAAGTTATTCATGTCCACCATGTCCACCAAGTTATTCATGTACACCACGTCCGGTACAACACATTATTTAAGAGTAGGACCAAGCCTTACTTTCACCATGTCACTTTTCACAGACTTCATGTAGTTTAATGGTTTCAGAACTGTATTTACTCTGAAAAAAAATGAACTACATCAGAAGGGGTCTAGAGAGGTCCTGTTCTGGTAAGTTGTATGCAAATATTCACGGTTCTAATATTCACATATAAGATGGAACTGCAGGAACAGTATGACTGATGATCACAGTGCTTGGTTAAGGTGTGTAAGGGGTACAGTATGACCAATATTATCTAAGGCTTTTTTTTTTTTTTATGAATATACTTCTGCTGTTGCTTTCCCCATCCATCCCACTAAAATTCCCTGTGCAGAGCAATGCCTCAGAGCCAAGATGACTGGACTCATCTACGAAGTGGAAAGAAAAACTGCCTTCAAAACTAAGATGCTCCTGAAGGTGCTGACAAAAGACAGCATGAAATACTGTCACCTCTTGGGTGGAGTGCGGCAAACAACCAGTAGTGTGCAGCATGTGGCAAGAATCTTGCAAAATGCCATGGCAGGTATGAGGAGCTGAAGCATTTTTGTAAATCACTTGTCTTGGCACTTGTTAAAACAGACAATACAACACTGCTCCTTATTTTATTCAAACCATGTTCTAACATGACCAAATACAAGTCACGGAAACAAATACCAGTTAGTATATACTTGCTAGGAGAATTAGTTAATCTAAGGTCATATATCTTTCTTTTCCTCCTTCTCTTGCAAGGAACAGTTATCCCTTGCACTTTGTTCTTCCTTTTCTTTCATCTTTTTATCTTTTTGTACATTAAATCCCAAATGGGCTATATCACAGCAGTATCTTTATTCTAATCAGCTTCCTGATTATCCCCTGTGTTGTACTGATTAGCTTCTTCCCCGGAACCCATGTGATGTCACTTAATCTTTTCAGATAACTCCACAAATAGCTTGTGCTATCTGATTTGTTGGGAAAGAGTAAAAGGTATGAATTGCCCCCAGTTTTAGAGCTATGGTATTATATAGGGGCAGTAGTAGTGATAAAGGTGAAAGATTCATAGTAGGAAATAATCAAACTTCCACAATTCTTGATGACTGACAGAGAAGAATGTTCAATGCTGATGCTCTGTGAAGTTTCACTAGACTTTTGGAATGACTTGAAAGAAAGGGAGAAGAGTACAGGTAACACCTCATTTTACTGCCTAGCTTTAGTACACTGAATCCAAATGCTGAAATGTAACTTGCACTTTTCAGGAGCCAAAGGTTTTGACTTTTCACTTATGTTGCTTAAATTCCACTGATTTCAAAGACATTATTCTCAATTTATGCAAGAGTCAAATTGACACTTCTGTTTTCCATCAATGGATTCTGAGGTCATACATAAATTACATTTGAAGAGAAACCTGTAGTAAGGGAATTATATGGTTGCAAAATCAGACAACAAAACAGTAAGAAATAACAATTATTCTACATAATATTACTTTGGGCCCTGTTTTTTAAGATATGATTGCACAATGTTGTTCCCCTGGTCTATTTCTCATTCAGTGTGAAAGATGTGTACAATGAAAGATGCGTACTCAATGGATGACTACTCTACACCCTCTTTCCTCATGCTCCAACCCCTTGCTTTATTTACTGCAGATTATTGAAGCTGTGCACTAATGACAGAATTTCTTTCTTTCTTTTTTTTTTTTTTTTTGTAATGGTACTTAGCATTCTAGCTTGTAAGTACCTTACAGTTGGAACTCATAATGTCTTTATGACGTCCCAAAAGCTGTAAAGTTGTTTTTGTTTTCTAGGAGGGGACTTGAGGCACTGAGTTTCATTTCAGAGATGCTCACTCATTTTAGGTGCCCATTGGAGATGCCTTTGGTTCAAATTTTCCAGAGTACTTAGTATCATATTGTCAATATATTTATGTATATATAAATTGCAGAGTTCCCTTTGACTTCAGCTGCAGTTCTGAGCACTCAGCACTTTAGTAAATTGAATACTGAGTATTTTAATTTGAATTTGAATCCCTAGAAAAGTGAGGAACAGAGTTAGTGCTCCTCATATGGAACCAGCTTGGGTGTGCCTTGCACCTGTGGTATAGAAATGCCCTCAGAGCCTCATAAAATACCAGAAAGGAGGCAGGTGTTATTTACCCTGTTTTGCAGATGGAGATATACAAAGAGGTTAACCCTTTAACCGGGGATCAAACAGGAAATCTGTGGTAGGACTTGAAAGTGAAGCTGCATCGTTAATTTGACCACAAAAATGACTTCACTCCTTGTTTTGTGGATGCATATTAGCCAGTTTGTGTGGGACTAATGTTAATGGTAAGACAATTTGTATTGACCTCCAGATGTGTTTAAAAGTAAAATAGTTGAATATTTACTTTGGATGAAGTCCAGAGTACACAAAATACAGTGGTAATAACAGGCAGCTTCAAGAGTGAAACTACAGTTTGTTTCCCACGTTTGCTTATGTTTTGTTGGGAAAAATCATTCAGCATCTTTTTGGCAATATTACCATGTGAAGAGACAGAATCTCTCTGTATAAGGTTCAGCCTGTGTATATTTTAACTGTGGCTTTAGCTTGAGTTGGCACTAGCATGTGTAGCATTAGTTGAGGAAGAAATTCATCCAATGCTGTTTAGGACTATCTCTTGGCATGATGGAAACTCAGTGGGTGCACCAGCACACTCACATTGCCAGCCTACCTTTCTGTTCCCTTTTCTGTCCTGTTGTTCCTAGATGCTCTGCAGACCTCTTGCCATTGATCCAGCCAAAGGTCTAATGGAGAGATACTGCCTAAAGGAATCTTCTGAGCTGTTAACATCTGGCAGATATTGAAGAGGTTATTTGGAGGATGCAGAGCAGTCAGACATGGATTGAGCCAAACCTAACAGAAGCCATTATCCTACTCATGATATGTGGAAGTGTAATTCTTGTACCTGTCACCATTGCTCATTGCATGCCCAAGAAGGCGTGAGCTGAGCATATCCTTCAGTGGAGAAGGACTGAGGCACCACACAGAGGTATGGGGTTCAGCTGTGAAGTGGGATGGAGCCTTTTGCCATTTTTTGGAAATGTTAACTTCAGCATTAAGAGCATTCTGAAAGTTGATTAAGCCCTCATGTTGCCCGCACTGGGCAGTGTTAGTTCCATGCTAGCACTGCTTGCCAGAGAATGCATAGTATTGTGTGTCCCTCTATGAGGTGACTGTAAGTAAATTGCATTCATCCGGGCATTTTGCCTAATTAGCAGAGCAGCTGCTTTTGAAAACATTCTTCTTAAAGGCTGATGTCTCAAGGATTACTTTATTTAATTAGAAAGAAACAAATCACTGGTGAGATGGTCTCTTTCTAGAGAGTTCAGAGAATTTGATTTGAATTGAAAAAATGACTTTTTGAACTATAGCTTACAGAGTAATGGATGGGAAAGAGGAAGCAAGAGTGCAGCTGACATACAGCTCCTGCTACGAAAACAGATTTGAGTTGATGGTGGTCTTTAGAGAGAGGAATCTTCTGAAAACATGAGTAAAATCCTGCCTTCAGCTACTGGGGATTAGGAGATGTCCATCTGTTTTTGTGATTATTTCTGTTTATTTTTTGTGAGGCTGCAGATTGAGTCTCTCTTGTGATGCTCCCAGCACGATAGTGGGGGTTGTAGGGATGGGTGGAGGTTTCCCTCAGGAAACCATGAAAGCATTCAGTCTTGCCTCTTTCCAGTTTATGCCTTCCAACTTCAATATTCATGTCTAAAAGGCCTTGTTTTGGACCATGTGAAAATGTTTGTTTGTTCATAAATTTGTGGACAGATGGGCAAACTAGGGGAAAACATGAGCAACTGTTGCGTAGATGCAGACTCAGGAAGCACAGAGCATGCAGGAGAATGGAGAAAATGGTGGGGACCAGAAATCCAGGAGTGACACAGAGTAGCTAGGATGAGTCTGGGGCCAGATGCTTGAGAGTAAAGCCAGAAAACAGTTAAGGGCATCAGTATTCAGAAAGAATGGGAGGTATAGGAGTGTAATAGAGAATGGAAACCAGGAAAAAAGTGATACGATTTTTGTGTGGCTATAATGGTTTCTTGGCAGGGATCTTGAAAGCATTGCCATCGTTTAACTGAGAAGAAGCTGAAGCACAAGGAAATCGTTTGAACTGCCAAGGTTTAAGTTTATAACAGATTGTAACCAGAGGTGCCCGGGGGCATGTGGTGAGTACAGTTGGCCTGGAGCCAGCGCTCAGTCACTGCACCTCCACCTACCTGCTCATGGGACTGGGCACAAAATGGGTATTAAGGCTCTTTGGAAGTAAGTAAAGATTTTAATCTGGCCTCTTTAAGAATGAGATACTAAAAGTAGATGCTGAGTGCTTCTGCTGTGGGCTGGAGAGCTGGGTCAGAAGGCTGTCCCACAGAGCTGGGGTAGGGCAGTTCTTGAAGAGGGGCTATCAGTAAGTTGCTGCTGAGAGGGGCAGTGACCCTTCCCCATCACTTCAAAACCTCATCTGTGGTCTGGTGTAAGGGGTCAGGCTAGCTGAGGAGAATAATGATTATTTCTCCACATCTTTTGGTGTGGAGAAATTTATAGCTTTTACTTTTTTTCCCAGCAGAACCTCATTTTCTTCCTGTCCTCCTGATTTCTGTAGGCCCTACAGCATTTTTTTTTCTGCCCTCTTTAGCATTCATAATGCTTAGCAATTTCATATCAACTGGAGATTTCGTTAAAATATTGTTAAAATCTCTTTTCCTGATCATTAATATTAAATGAGAATTCCATTCATTTGCTCTTCATTTTTACTTTCCCTTTACTTCATTTCCCTTCAACGGTTTTTCAATATAGGTGACCATGTTTGTATATCCAAGCTGCCATCTTTTCTGTTTGTATGCCTGGTTATTCCAAGTTACACGTGATTCATCATTTGAGGGTCTGCTCTCATTCTTATAAGCTTAATTTATTCTTAAGTATGGGTCTTTCTGCTAATATTTGAAGTACTTCTGGATTGCAAAGCTGCCTTCTAAAAATATTTTGAATCTATGCTGTTATGTTGATTTAATCATTTGTCATTCTCATTTTCTTCTAGTCCGAGGGATCCCAGTTTTCTCCTTTCACTTGTCCAGCATTCAGAATAAATGGAACCATCAAAGCCTTTAAAGTTACACCAACACAAGATTTGTGTTCCATTGCTTCGTATTTCACACTGGACATATCACATCAGACTTTTACGTAGCATTTGCATATGGATTTATCTTTTCACCATTTGGTTTGTGTGTGTGTGTGATCTATGATCTTGCTGTTTTCAAAGTTCCATACTTTTCTGAAAAACAAAGCAAAACCAGCTGTGTGCAAGGCCTTAGCCTACTTCTTAGTCTACTTCTCTGAAAAGGAATATATCTCCAACAGGAAAAACTAAACATCAATGTGCAGTTCTGCAGTGTAAATATTCCTTCTGCCCTACTGAAGAATTCTATTCTGAAGTCCTATAAATGAAGGGCACTACCTTTTCTTCAGGGCAGATGAAAATTTAAAGTTTGTTTTTTGCAAAAAATAATTTTTTTTTTTTTTTTCACCAGCATGAATAAAGCTCAATGCCGGGGGGGGAAAAAAAAGGAAAAAAAATATCTGGGTCCTTTCACAGTAATGTATTGACAAGCATACTTAAGGATGGCAAAAATTTTCAAGACGTATGGTTAGAAAACCCCAAGGCACTGATTCAGCAGGATGCTTAAACACTCATCTACCTCAAAATAGGTGAGTTGTCCCACTGAAGTCAATAGTGCTACTTCTGTGCTTAAAGTCAGGCACACACTTTAATATCTTGCTAAACTGAAGCCTAAGACTCACTACATTTAATCTTGCCAAATGCTTCTGCACATTCTGGATCACAGCATTCAGAATGAAATGGCTTTTGTTAAAAATAGATCCGCTACCTTAAAGATATCCAGGAGGAACAAAGAAAGAAAGAAAGAAAGAAAAAGGAATTCATCTTAGAGTTTTACAGCATGCTGATATAGCTGATGTTTCTATTTATTTGCATTGGAGATCTGTGCAGGTAATGGGGGTTAGACTGCAATGCAGAAGATGGCATGGTAATGTACTTTTATTGACTAACAGGAATTGAATGCATTCAGATAATGCACTCTTAGCTTGCTGGATGCTAAAAGGTCTGCTCCTTTTGGATTCTTTCAATAATAAAAAAATACAATAAAACAACAACAACGAAAAAAGCCAACAACCTGCTGACTTTTGAGGGCTGCAAATTTCATTGGGCATCCTTTGAAATGCCTTCTCTTTTCTAGTAAAGAGCAAATTGGACAGATCCAGTTTGCTTCACTGACATGCATAGTTAGTGGGAATATGTTTGTGAGTTTTGTGAGCTAACGAGATTTATATGGTGGTGTGTAAGAGTCATACCGAGCATTGTGGCAACTGGGAAATGTTTTCATCTAAATGACTTCTATTAAAAATGCAGCTCCGTATATCCCCATAGAAGCAAGTCAATGAGATGGGAGAAAAAGCCTTATCAAATTCCTTGCTTCATTCCAATAATGTTAAATCCTAATTCCACTAGGATGGAACTGTATGGAAACCCACATACTGAATCCTGTGTTTCAGCCATTACTTGGCCTCTGTTTATAAGAAGGAGACCCACTGTGCAAAACATGCCTTGGGGAGCGTGCTTTCCTGCTGAGTCTACCCCGAAAGAATCATTCACAGAGCTCCAATTGCATCTCCATTTTCTGGTAGGTAGGTCAGTGATAAAACCACAGCAGAAATTGCTTGAGCATTGTAAATGGGCAAAAGTTACTGGTGTACATCACATCACTGCAGTATTGCTGAATGCATCTGGGGAGCAATATTACGGAAACTTTTTTCATCAACAAAGCTTCACTTTTCATGACTAAATAGAGCAGTGGCAAACTAAAAAATTATATTTATGGTTCATTCACATTTTTATTTCCTATAAAGGTTAACTAAACCTAGCTACTGAATAAAATTGAGTTATTTTACAGACAATGGTTCTTTGCTCATAGGATATTTCAGCTCCTGTCATTTGAAGAAGAGGTGTGCTGGCAGGAAGATGGTGCTTATTGTGTGTAACTATTTTTTCAGCATACCGTGCAACACCAGCAGGTTTGTGAAACTCTGGTCGCATACCAGTACTGACATCGTCTCTCATGCTTTGCCGTTTGCATGTGGGGTCTGCTAAATTCATCATTTGCAGCAGCGTGGTGATCAGGGGCAGTTATAAGTCATTAGTGAACTGTGAAAAACAAATGGAAAACTTACAAGCATGCTGAGATAGCGGCTGTGTGCTCAGCAATGGGATGGGCTAAAGCACATATTGCACATTCCAGGACAGAAAAGAAGAATGGGAGACACATAGCTGATCTCTAATTCCTCTGCTACTGAGGCTGTGGCGTTTGTGCTTTGTTTAACATTGCTGTTCACAAATTTTTCTGTGAACAGGATGTGAAAAAGCACACACATGCACATGTGTTGTCTACGCCCTCTGACTTTGCCATGTCATCCTCACTTCAACTTACTGCTCTTCAGCAAATTTGTATTTATTGTCAGGTGCCCAAGAAGATTCCTTGTTTATGTTCTTAATTGCATTTTTCTTAGACTAGTTTGATTGCAAAGTACTTTGCCATATGTACACCTGGGAAAGACAGAAGACAGGAATTTGTAACCAGAGCATTTTATAAAATACTAGGTTCTTAAAATCACTCAAAGTAGCACATGTCAATATCAGCAATCCATGTCCAAGTAGCCCTTAATCGAATCATTTGCTTACAAAGAGACAAATAACACAGTACCGGTTAATTGTGCGTGAGATGATCTGACGTGTGAAATACATACTACAGTACATGACTTGTTCTCCCTTACCACAGCAGACTCATATGACCTTTCCACATACCTTTCTGATGTAAGAACATGAGCTTACAAGGCATCTCTTGCTTGCCTTACTGTCCTTTTGGCTGCAGTGGTACAAGGTATTCCGTCTGCCCACCTGTGCCAGGCTAGGAAATAAGCACCTTGAGTCTCACCTCCTGCTGAATGTTCTTATACTCAGCTTCAGAGGTGTTGTGCAGGACTTGCTTGAGTGGACAGGTGTTGAGAAGCTTACAAAACTGAGGAGGGATTATGTGAAGTGAATGCCAATTTAAATCTGCATCAAAACTGAGAAAGCAGAGAAGTTCTCCTAAAGGATGCCCCTCTCTAAATCCTGGAGAAGCACAAATAACACTAGAGTGCATTTCCAGTCATGGCACTGCTGGAAAATTTTGTGTGGTAGTGACTCAATACTTCCTACATATTAGTTATCTTGTCTATTAAAGCTTCAAGCCAGGTTCACTTTGAGTACACCTGAATCCAGCTTGAAAAATGTCCAGGCAAATAAGTTTGGTCTGAGCTTGACCTATTACCTGTAAAACAGTCTCCTCTGACTGGTAACAGGTTTTCTGGACATCAGACATGGTTCCATTAGGAGCGGGAGCAGCCCAGTTGCAGTTCCAACTGCTCTTCTTCCCCTGACCAAGTAATTGTGCTTTGGTGCAATGGGCACATTTCTGGTCTTACTGACCGTGGGATTACTGTGCCATTTTGGAGAGGTGGAATGAGCTGCTACGTCAGTGCCATAACACGTGCAGAGATGCTCCTTCAGGTTCTGGCAGGACTGTGTGAGTGTCATCGGGATGGTGTCCCTGAGCCTGTTTGTGCCGCAGCACCATTCTAGCCCAGCCACGTTGTTTGGTATTGTGGTGCTAGCTCATGGCCCTGCACCATAGCCTGGGCATCCCCTGAGTTCATGGTGCAAGCCTGCCTGAGGGACGCTCTAGCTTTCTTACCTCTATACATTCTGCAGCAGCTTTAGATTAAAGTGTAATCAAGAGGCACAGACTCTTTTCATCACTTTTGCTGCGCTGAAATTATCCATCTGGTTGTTTCCATTCCTGCTTCTCAGATTCCTCTTCCCTGCAGCACTGACAAATTTCCTCTCTTTTCTGTATAGAGCCATTTTTAAAAGCTCTTTCTCAGCAAAGCAGATGTATGGTCTCAATGCAGAAATCCTTATCCAGATTTTACCTTGCAAAGCTGGAGAAGTTAGTGTCCAGCCCCACAGCATGGTAGATTTATTTTTCCCTATTTCTTTGACCTTAAGTGGGACACTAGTGCTTTTTTATTTATTTATTTATTTTCTAAACCTCATTAAGTATGCCAGAAGACCTAAAATCAGCCCTCTGTCCAAGCATCAGCGTGGATCAAGTTTTCTTTGCTCTCTCTTGCAAAACAGAGGCAGCTGCTATCCTCATTGTTACGATGAAGAACATCTGCCATCTCTTATCAGGAGCCTGAAACCTTAGCTAGCAGCTACCCTGCTGGATGTTTTTAATACCTGTAAAACAACACTGATCTACCAGCTGCAGTACAGATTAAGGACAAACACAGAAACATTTGCAAAAAAGCAAAGTGTCTCCACATGTGTGGGCACCCAAAGAAATATTTCATCACAGAACAGGATGTTTTAAATTAGATGCTCAAATCTCCTTTCCTGCAAGCAAATTCTTGTGTAAATCCTGTAAAGCTGTTCCTAGAGAAAATTTGGAAGACTAGATTTGCTTTGTGTACATTTTCTGTTTGCTAATGAGCGTATTCCATTGCAAATCCATCCTGGCGAGCAGACAGTAATCCACCCCTCCCAGGAAATCGAATTAAGGTAGCAACAGGCAGTTTTTGTCTTTATTGTCCTCTGGAAGCAATGTTGAAATGAATGGCATTGTCTGCTCTCCCCACCGTGTAAGGTGACGTGCAGAGATGGCAGGTGTTATTTTGTGGTGCCATAACAGAGACTGGGATCAAGTTCTGGTTGTTCCTTGGATTAATGTGGGAAACTGAGGAAATATGAGACTAATGAGGATGTTATGGAGGAGGAGATGCTCACTTCCCTTTCTAACGGTGCTGAAGAGAGGGAAAGTGGGAGAAAAACACATTTGCTCTCTTGCAGGCTAAGAAGACGGATGTTTCAGACAAACTCTTCAAGGACACCAGCTGAATCATACAGCAGGTTTTCTGGAGAACAGCAGTGGTGCAACTTCAGCCATCCTTTTTGCATCATGTAAAGCAGCAGCTTGCCCCTTGTAATGGTGAAGGTGGTGGTGACGGTCAGAAGCTGAAGAGTATTGGTATCCCACCAGAAAATGGGCCACCTCAGTTTGAAATGCAACAGCTTTACTCGTACCCCAAAGACCACTTATCACGTGATGCTGGTCTCAGGTCAGTATTTACGCACCAGACTAGGCTTGGAACACGTCAGTAATTTTCTCAGCTCTGCTGCATCCTTGGTGTTTGTGTTCAGGTTTGTCACTTCATCTTTCTCAGATGTATTGGGAGCCCCCCAAAACAACCATGTAGTGTGACCCCCAGGAGCTTGCTCTCTGCATACATATCTCTAGAAGAGAGATAAAGAGTTGCTTTCCTGGTTTCTGGGCTAAGTTCTCCAATGAAGGCTTTCATTTCTGTTCTGTGAGCTCTCAACCTGACAGTGCTATGCTTCTCCCTTACTTACACACAGGGCTCATGCCCAGAAACCCCTTTCTTTTGGCTTTTCACCTGTGTGTGTAGTGTGGTTTCTTAGAAGGTTAAATGCTGCTGCTATCAGAAAGCAGAATGTTTAATATTTTTTTATAATTCTCTGTTTCATTTCATTTTCAATTAATCCATCCCATCTTGCTGAGATATAACAAATAGTCTGCCTAAAAACATAAAAATATGATTAGATTACAAGGTACTTAAAAGATGCCCCACCTTGAGCTGTTTGTGAACTGCTTAGAATGAGTGGAAGTATGTGGCAATGGGCAGAAGTCTTATCCCAAGCAGGACTTCTCCCTTTGGCTGAAATTCCAGGATGGACTACAAACGCCACAGCAGTCTGTGTGAGCAGAAAACCTGGGGACTGTTTGAATTTGTCCTGTTTTGACATGGCAGCTCTGCATAAAATGTCGTGGTGCCCTAGACCACAGGGCTGGGAACATAATAAAAGCTGTAAGGGCACTAAGACTCTGATCATGCTGCCACAAGAAGTCAATGCGTGTGGGGAGGGTTCCTCTGGATTTCAGCATCAGCAGAATCCACCCCACTGATGTGGGAGTGCTTTACCTTGCCGCTGTTATCTCTCCTCCAAGATCAAAGTTACCATAACTCCCCACTTCCCCTGGGGGAGTAGCAACAAACTGATGAACTGCTTTGCTGGTAACAACTCAGTCAAGATAAAACAGCAAACAAACAAACCAAAAAGACTAAAGGAAGATGAACTCATGAGAAGCGATACAAGAATAAAGCAGTTAATCAGTTGGCTTCAGATCCAGTCTGCCAAACATCCCATTTGCTGGATTATTTGCTCTAGGCTCAGACACCATGCTTGGCATTGCCCTTCGGCCCTCCAAGAGGCATCCCACGGCGGTGTTTTCTCATGGTTCTCTATCCCTGTGTGATTGAAAACTCTGGCCCTTAGAAATTGTTGCTTTCTGAAATGAAAGGAGCATAGGATCAAGTTTGTGCTAGGTGAGGCCTAACTGGCTTTCCAGTATGTGCTGTTGTGTCAGCACAGCCAGTAGCCACAGGGGAACGTGAAGGTGGAGGTGAAGGTATATGTACTGGAGAGGGTTCATGGATAAGGTGCAGCCTTAGAAGACGTATTTCCTATTTTGAAACTGTTTATTTCTGCTGATGATGCTAGTTCATGTACTTGGTCTTTTACATGGTCCAGAGTGACATCTAATGGCAAAGCAGCAGACAGCACCACATCTAACGAGAGGTAAGTGGGCAAAAAGCCGTAGTTGCCGGTCATTTATGTAGTGACAAGGGCAAGGTAAATTTAGTCAGGGGTGAAAAAAAACATAGACTATATTAAACTAAACTGTAATGCTCTGTTTGTAGCCATACTTCAATATTTATTACCTGAATAAAGCTGGTAAGTTAAGTAATCTAAAGTTAGGAAGGAACAAAATTAAGTTGCCTGTAAAAATCTATTTCACATATGTTATCTTAATGAACTATCTGTGAGTTTACACATATGTTATCTTAATGAACTATCAGTGAGTTTAAACAATATGAAAGGACTAAGTCAGGGCAATATTCCAGAAATGAGTCAATCCAAATATTCTATTTTGAGTAAACCTTATATGTATATATAACTGCTTTTATTAAAATTGCCAAGGTCCTACAAAACAGTTTGTTTTGAAGAAAACAGCATATTATAATAAAAGGTATTATATTTTCAACCATTCAATGCTGTGTTGTGGCATCACTGTTTTGAACTATGAAAATTGTAAATCTGGCCAGTTGTACCAACATAAAAATACATTTGCATATGCTGTATAAATTCAATTTTAGGCACCAGTAAAGGCACCTTTGCATCATTAATTAACGTTGCAAGAACACTTTATGTGCTGTGTTCAAGTGTAGGAGGCTGGCATTTAAAATGCATAGTCATAGATAAGGGATAACAATAGCAAGAAAAACTTTGGAATTGTTAGAGCTGACTTTTTAGGGAAATAGCAGTTTACCTGTTTACCTTGAAATATATGATTTTTATTTGCTGTAATGGGTATTGAATTATATTGTGTTTAGGATAGTTTCAGAACTACAAAAATAAAAGGAAAAATCTAGTATTATATCTATGTGCATATATGGCTATCTGATATATATGTGTATATTGATATATAAAGCAGAGTTAGTAGGCTGTACATAGTACACTTAAAGAGTGTCAGTGCCTAAGAGGCATTAGAGCACACACTGTTTTAAGGTAAGTTTTCAAGTCTGGCCTGAATCTGTAAAACAAAACTGCACCTACAAACACTTCAGGCATGTGCATAGTAATTCACTTTGGTTCCATCCTTAAGAAGGCTGAGCAGCATATAGTGAAACCAGGGACAAGGTGGCTTTGGTGTGTTTTGCATCTCTTTAATCTTGATGTGCTGGTAGCATGTTTTTCCTGTTATCCTTTAGCTTTCTGAATTCATGATAAAGGAATGAAATTTTGCCTTTTTAAAATAGATTTGTAAAAGGCATATATATTATTTTCAAATGATTATTTTCTTTATGGGTTTTTACATTAGAAAGTTGAGTTGCTAGCTACCCTTCTGCCTAGAAGTCTTTATAAGGTGATTAAAATATTATCATGCTTGTGGTAGTGAAGAAGCAGTATAAAAAATCCTTTTTGTACAATACAAAATTGAATTTAGGATCTCATTGCTACAGGATGCTGTGGAGACTGAAGTTCAAATAGTTAGGCAAAAGAGAATTAGAAAAAATCATGAAAGATTTGTCCACTGGTGGCTGTTAAATGTAGCTGGAGTGCATCCATCATCTCAGGAAGCCAGAGCTGCTGATGGCTGAGGAATGAGAGTATAAACTGGGGAAAGCATTACTCTCTGATTGCGCCATTCCATATGTTTTTTCACTTAGCATCCAGTATTAGTTACAGTCAGAAATCTATTTCAGCTAGTTGCACTTTTGCTCTCTCCCCTATGGCAGTTATGATAGGTTTTTTTTTTTCCTTCCCAAAAAGCTTTTTTTTTAAAGTATTGAGTATTAAGTATACTAATTCAGATTGGAAAAGCACTTGTTTATCATTATCAAAGTACAAGTGGGCTGCAGTTTTAAAGGTAAATGAGTTACCATTATGCCTGCATCACTTTAACTTAATATCCACTGTCCTTGATGATTATTAAGCAAGCAAATCTGGAAATGTAGTGTTTTTGTTAATCTCAAGCTTCCTGTCACTGTGTATTGATTGTGCTCAGAAGGGGCTTTCAGCTGAACATCTCTACCCTTCAGGCAAGGAGCCTTTCTTTAACAAAGCATTTGGTATCCAGCAGCTGGAGGCCTACAGTTTTAGACACTGGTCCTTTCTTCAGCTCTAAGGAAGGTGTTTAATTATATATCATTTCACATCCAGGAAGTAGCCTGGGAATGCACTGACTACTTTGTAGGGTCTCTTTGTGGAAAAACAAAGAATGTTATTTTTTCATTGTGTTTGCTTCCTTAAAGACCTCTTTCCATCTCAGAGAAAAACAGTGTGCTATTTGGGGACAGAAGTCATTAGCAACAAGGCATACTTTTTGGAAGCTGGGATAATTAAGCATTAGAACATTTTAAAACCAAAGAGAGTTGACTTATTGAAGGGCTGAAAATAGTTCAGGGAAATTCTGAATAGTCTGTAACCCACTGAGGTCAGTCTGACTGTGATAATGGCACCTTCCATCAGCTGTAGGAAAAAGTGGGGTTCTGAGCTGACTGTTACCTCTCAGGAATGAGGTCATGCAATTATAATCGACATTTCCATAAAAACATCTAAGAAGCAGCAAGCAAAAAAAAATGAGTTGGATGCTAAGATCTGTGGAAGACAGTAGATGGCGCAAAGATGTAAGAAAACATCTCGGGTTTTCTTTCAGATGAGGGGTAAGACTCCAAAGAATTTTAGGGTGAGTATGATAAGGGCAAAAAAGTCTTAGCTTTATTGCTCAAAATCCAGCAGGGATCGTGTGTGGGAAGAAATGAAGGAAATGCAATTTATACTGATGCTGCACATAGCAACTCTGAAGTGAAGTTTGCATATTGCTATCCACTAAAGCGTTTTGATTACAGTGTTTTACAAATATTCTGCTCCCACTTAGACCTTTGTAACTTTTTTCAGTGTGATTTTTGTAGCTGTTGTGTCCTTCAAGTTTGGACTTTTCTCACTCTACCCTGAGATGAAACAAAGCCTTCAGAGCCTTCCAGAAAGCAATAAATTACCATGCCATTATTACCTGTCACCCAAGCTATAAGAGAGGCTATGTGTAACTCTTTTGTGTCTGATTTCCTATGTCCTTTTTTCAGGCTCTATACCTTGGATGTCCTAATCATTAGCCTGTTCAAGATGGGCAGGTCTCTTTGTGTCTTTCCTGTTTAAATGTTTAATTCTGGAGCTGAGAAACTTTCCCTAACAAAAATTATGTGTGAATGTTTTGTTGCAGCAAGTGAATCTTTGTGAAAATTGATGGTGATCCAGCATTTCCCAACAAAACCTCTCCTGGCAGGTTTCAGGGCAGTGTGGCATTCCTCTGTTTTTGTGGGATGCCAAAGTTGGCATTCCAGCCTGCCTCCAGCTCCTGGCACTACCATTGTAGAGCTGTGGGTAAAATAGCCCAAATGGAAAGTAATAGATTTTTTTTTTTCTTTTCTGGAGGTCAAAACATTTTAGAAATTTTCTTCTGTAGATCTCTCCAGATTGATCCTATCACTTGGGAATGTGGAGGAAAGGCCAGATGTGGTGGTGAGTGGTGGGGTGGTGTAAATCATGGACAAAGTTCTGCCTCTGTGCCTGGCTAACTTAGTGGGGCCAGGAGGAGAGAAAAGGTTTGGGACATTGCTGAATATGTAAAGCAAACTTTTGCTTTAGTAAAGCAAACTTTTTTGCTTACTTTAGTAAGCAAAGTAGGCCATGCCTCAGGGATAGATAGAAATTCTTTCAGAAAAGGTACCTGCAGAAGACTGTGGAGTGCTCAGCATTGAGACAAGGTAGGCAACAGGCAGGAATATAGCTTGAAAGAGCTGGAAAGACAGCTTACCTACAGAGGAAGGTATGATCTTGGCAGAAAATACTAGTTGTGGAAGGATAACTAGGCATGCTAAGATGTTGCACACTGAATAGTGGACACCTTTTAAAAGGAGAGAGCCAAGGAGAGGACAGGTGTAAAGAGTACTAGTGCCTGTGCATCAGGAACTAGCTGGGAATGAGCAAACAAGCTTCAAGGATCTTGGATGCACTGGGATGTGGACAGGCATGGAAAGGAGAGGAGCTTCAAGAAGCAGGAGCCTTCCAGGTGCATTGAGAGAAGAGCTGGGTAACTGCTGGAAGCAATTAGATATTTTATTTGAAAACGAATTACTTTTGCAGTGGAAACATTTTCTAATAATGTGGTGGCTTCAACAAACGTCTAGTAAAATGCTTCCAAGGTTCTCAGCTCCTTCTCATCGTATCACCGATAAGCCATTGCTTGATTCGAGCCTCATTTACACTGAGTAATGTAGCTCTGTGGAAAGACACTAAAGCTATCATTAACCCAAGCTAGTGCATCCACCTGATACACTGTGATGATGCACAGAGACAACAGGTTGCCAAAATCATTGGTGCAGGATCATATCTGAGGTAATAAATCCACACGTTGGCTTTCATGCTTACACAGCTGACCAGGGAATCACTGTGGCCTCCTTCATTGTGTGAGGTGGATCTCTTGCTCAGTGTTTGCTGACAGCTGTTTGCATGGCTTCAGTACAACCATCCAACCAGCACCAGGATAGGAGTTGTATCATTGCCCGTACTCTGGCTACAGGGGTCAAAATCATTTGAATTTATTGCAAGTCGTTAGAATTATCAATAATTTATTTATAAACATACAAGACAATTTTTTTACTTATTGAGAAACAGCCAGCCTATGTGCCCCTTTACGTCACTGCTAGCACAGGCTCACACAGCCATATAGAAAAAAGAGCTCTGGGTTGAAAGAGGTGTGAAGGGTATGGCCACTGAGGAGAACATTAGTGTGGGCTGTGAGTGTAGGGTACTGAGATATCACCTTGAGACAGTTGTTTCCCCATGGTTTGTGTCAGAGATCCTCACGGTTTAATCCAGCAACAAATCTTGCAAAGTGCATCTTGGTGAAATGAAATTAGAGAACTAGGTGACCACTGCCAGAAGTCCAGTCCACAGCAAGTTATTGGTCTTAACACAAGAAACCAGGTAAAATTCCCCAGTCTGTATAGGTGATCAGACCAGATAGTGAATTGTTCCTTTTGGACTTAAGAGAAATGCATGAGTTTTATATACTACTGAGACTAGATTCATTGTGTAGAAAGGGATCTGGGGGTCTTGGTTGACAGCAAGTTGAATATAAATCAACAGTGTACCTGGCAGCCAGGAGGACCAACCATATTCTGGGGTGCATCAGGCACGGCATTGCTAAGCTGGTCGAGGGAAGGGATTGTCCCACTCTGCTCTGTGCTGGTGTGGCCTCACCTCCAGCACTGTGTGCAGTTTTGGGCACAACACTATAAAAATGACATAAAGCTATTAGAGAGTGTCCAAAGGAGGGTTACAAAGATGGTGAAGGGTCTAGAGGGGACAATGCCTGAGGAGCCACTGAAGTCATTTGGTTTGTTCACCCCCGAGCAGAGCAGGCCGAGGGGAGGCCTCATGGCGGCCTGCAGCTCCCTCACGAGGGGAGCGGAGGGGCAGGCGCTGAGCTCTGCTCTCTGGGGACAGCGACAGGACCCGAGGGAACGGCATGGGGCTGGGACAGGGGAGGGTCAGGCTGGGTGTCAGGGAAAGGTTCTGCACCCAGAGGGGGGTCGGGCACTGGGACAGGCTCCCCAGGGCAGTGGTCATGGCACCGAGCCTGAAGGAGTTCAAGAAGTGTCTAGACAATGCTCTCAGACATATGGGTTGATTTTTGGGCAGTCCTGTCAGGAGTTGGACTCGATGGTCCTTGTGGGTCCCTTCGTGCTCACGATATTCCAGTATTCTATGAACAGGAAGTCTCTGTAGAAATAAGTAGAGTCAGTAGAGACTAGGGGAAATAATGAGTACCTCCAGCAGTGGAAGGCCTGGGAGGAAATTAAGGGCTGTGGATGCCCCATCCCTGGAAGTGTTTGAGGCCAGGTTGGATGGGGCTTTGAGCAACCTTGTCTAGTGGGAGGTGTCCCTGCCCGTGGCAGAGGGGTTGCAACTAGATGATCTTTAAGGTTTTAAGGTCTATAATTTAATGATAATGCTTCTTTAAAATGAATATAAAAAACTAATTTGCACAGATTGTTCAGCACAGCACAAACATTAATGGTCTTCTTCCTTGCTGGGAAAAACAAAAACAAAACAAAACAAAACAAACAAACAAACAAAACCCCACAAAGATGCCAGGTATTCACAAAGGTAAAAATATATATTATTCAGTGTAACATAAAACTGGAAAGACAAAGGGTTTTAAAACAAAATACAGAGAAAGCCATGTAGCCAATCAGATATGTCTCTCTCTATTTCTTTCTCCTCCCCACCCCTGCCAAATAATAAAAAAAAAATCCAAAACTTTAGTAGTATAATGCTGCAATTACAAATTTGTACAACCAAAGGAGTTACGAAAGGAATAGGTGAGTCCAATAATAAAAATAATTCTCTTTATACAACATGTGCATAAATGGGTAAGTGTATGTAGTTCACAGAAGGGTAGATACATGTTTCACACATTTTTTCAGAAGTTTTTTACTGTATTTCCTTGGGGTTTTCAAATTTTTTAAAATAATATAATAATAATATATTATTATTATTATTATTTTCCTCTGAGATTCTTCCTTTAATAGCTTCAGTTGTCCACAAGAAGAACAGGAAATCATTTTTGGGTCTCATGGCATGCCTCTTGGCATGATAACTAAGTGTCTTCCAAAACGAGCAATGAATGAGGTAACTAACAGCAGTTGTTTTAGGGTTTTTCCCATTACCATCTGGAGAGGAAATGTTGGGTGTGTGCTGATTATAAAGAAAATCAGTATGCTTAAAGCACAATGCACATCTGAACATCAAAATAACAGCCCCTAGATATTTGGCTGGTGTCCGTATGTGAAGTTGAAATATAGCTTTGTATTCCAAGCTTAAAGATAATGAGAGCTTTGAGACATAAAGGACAGGAGTTGGGGGTTGATGCAATTGTAACAGTCTGTCTTAGAGCTCTGAGTGACATTTTGTGATTGTCAGCTTATACCATAATACCCATGTCAAGAACATGGAACATATGAACACGTCACTTTGGAAATCTTATTTATTGTATCAATTTTGGGATTTATTTTTTTTAAAATAATTCTTCCTACATATGAAGGACTTGTCAAGAGGGGGAACGACCAGAAACAGCTCTCCATTGGGGGCAGCAGCAGATACAGAAATGTGATGTTAACCAGGGCACTCTGTCATGGTATAGCCAGAAATTCAGAAGAATGAGATGGGAAATACTAACGTAGATATAACAAAAAAAAATGTAACTTTAATGTACATCATTGTCTTCTAAGACATTCTGTATCTGAGAAAACAGCTGGCTTATCATTGAAAAGATCTGCAGAATTATGTTCTCCTCTATCATATAGAAACATCAATGTTAACAGTACAATATTCGGTCTCCCTGTGTGTTCGGTACAGTATGAAAACTTCACTGATAGAAACTAGGATTGATTAATACAGGAAAAGAGGAAGTGTTCTACCAGGTACTAACACGTGTCTGTCCTCTACAGCAGGAAGAAACTTTCTTTCAGCAGTCACAAGTATTACCATAGATTATATAGCCAATCTGTACGCTTCAGCATGATTGAATCCATTGCAAAAGCTCAAAATTTATTCCATTGTAAATTATATGACCTGTAAGAAGTTTTGAACAAGGAAAGCTGAGAATATTATTTAAAGTTATAATGCAATATTCAATGTTATTTAAATATAGTTTATAAATAATCCTAAAATATAGAATAATAAAGTTTAAAACAAATTTGGTTTCAAAACTGAGTTTACTTGCAGGAAAATTGTAACATTAAAATTTCTTGCCTCTTTTGCTTTAAATTATGTCAACTATTTTTATAGCAGATCTTCCTCACAGTGCTTCCCTCCCTCAAACATCTACAAGATGAACGTAGGAAAAGCTATTCATCTTGAGATAGATGAGTCTTCAGGAACTTCTCTGACTTCATTTTATATTCATAGACGAAGAAGGAGGACAATATTGATTGCTGCTAGACAAAGAGGTTGTACTGAAGTAAAGATGCATTTACATTGAAACACAATTTATTTCTTACGTCAATGGATGGCCCATCAGGTGACCTTGACTGGGTTTCAGGATTGTGCTTGTAATGTATGCTGGCCTACTTTTACCAGCTAGACTAGGTGGCACTGGTAACATCACATTGGTCACACCAGACTATAATGGAGTCCTTAGAAAATTAACATATAGAACTGTGGCTATGCTATAACTCTTCATAATGACATCTGCTGAAATTAATCTTTGTGCCTGCATCTTAAAGCTGGTATAAATAGAAACTTTATTATACAAAGAAAGCCTTAAGTTTAACTCACTGTGGAGGGAAAACATACACGTGTGTCAGTTCTGGCCTATCAAAAGGTTTCATAGCTTGAAGAAAATACAGTCATTTACTCATAGAGTGTCAGATACAGCAGTAGTAACTGATCAGATACACTTTTTTTCCTTTCCTTCAGTCATATAAGATTTTTACTATAGTCATGCAAATGAATGTAACAAATATAGAAACACATAGAGAAAAAGTATTATGGCCATCAATTAGGAAGCGCTGAAAAATGTTAGGCTAGCGCTCCGTAAGAGATGCTTTGTCTTTTATTACAAATGATTTGTTTTCTAAATTTTTCCTAATTATCTTCTTTCGATTAATGTCAAAGTGACAAAGAAAAATACTAGTGACCAGAAGAGCTTTGAGTAACTACAGGGCAATTTCTAAAAAGATGGATGTCTTTGTCATGGAGAGTTATGTGCTAAAGAACCATTTATGCTTTTGGAGGAAAAAAAAAGTCCATCCCCTCCCTCCACTCTATTTGAAATCAGATTGCCGCACAATTCCTGTGGTGAGGAACTGCTTGTTCCTGCTGAAGGACGTGTGTGGCATATGGGATTTTTAACAGATACACTGAAACATAAGATAGAGGTCAGGGCACAAGAACTACCAGGTGGAATTCTGTGGCTGATCTTAAGCAGGGTATCAGATGTGGTGATCTCAACCTTTAGTCCTTTCTACCACTGACTATTTGATGATTAGAAAGGCAGAATGATAGAATCACAGAATGGTTCAGGTTAGAAGAGACCTTAAAAATCATCTAATTCCAACCCCGCTACCATGGGCAGGGACACCTCCACCAGACCAGGTTGCTCAAAGCCCCATCCAACCTGGCCTTGAACACTTCCAGGGATGGGGCATCCACAGCTTCTCTGGGTAAAGAGAAGAACTAACATTTAGGATGTTTTTTGCTTGCTTTTCCTTGCCTTGCCTACTCAACCCAAAGTCTGACTCAGTAATGTAAATTGATTATGGTTGTCCAAACTGGCCAAAGGCACACAATGGTTTAGCTGTCTTGTGTTATCCAGGTGACAAAGCTGTAAGTGACTTTCTTGTTGCGAGTAGTCCCAGCTGTAGGTGAAGATTGTTTATATGCACGAAGTAAAGGAGTAGTTAAAATTAACAATTATAAATTGATAGTTAGTTAGGAGTAGTTAAAATTACCAATTATAAATTGGTAGTTAGTTCCAGGCTCCCGACTTTCTGTCTGAACTCTGAGCTACTAGTCTTTGTTGAGACAGGAGATGGATGTGTCCTACAGATCCATATAACCAATTCTGATGATAACAAAATATTTATTAAGAGGTTGCTTCACTGACCCAGTTCCATTTCTTCCTTCCTGTAGTCACCACCCTAGGCATCTGCACTGTGGCCGGACACCAATACCTGTGTTTTCTCAGAATCCTCATGAAAACTCATCATCTCTGTCTCTCTAGCATCAGCTATTCTCTTCCTTCCCTTGGGCCTTGAGTTCAGTTTCACAGATACAGTTAATCTCCTCAGCCTCTTAAATCTGAGACCAACACAGGTCTTGCAGAGAGGTTCCTATGTCACACATCTAACACAGATGATACCAAGAAAGACGAAAAAGGGGGAAGGCTTCATTTACTTACTGGAAGAAGGAAGAAACCAAGGTTTCTCTGGACATCAAGTGTGTATTTTTCTTCTGGTCTTTCTCTGCTGATGGAAAACCTTGGTTTGTTTCTGAAGAGGGTGGAGTAAGATGTGATAAGCTTTGAAAATTCCTGAATGGCTCAATGGCTCCTATAGTCAAAAAAAAAAAAAAAAAAAAAAAAAGATGAAAAGGATAGTGGACAAGCAACTAGTTAGAAGGGACTTTATATGATGTAAAGACAGTGTTGATCTTGCCAAAATCCTGTCATTCATGAGACATTTGTGAGAAGTGTACTGGCTCTCTGTGATTTCCAGAAAAGCAAACACTCTGTGTGCTCAGCATTTCTGAGCTCCAGTCTGGTTAATATCTTGGAGCTTCTGTTTTCACAGTGAAAACAGGGATATGAAATGAGAACATTCAAACTACTTTAAAATGTTTTGGAAAGTATACTTGAATTTCCCATAACTCTGTTAAAGATATTTCTGGCATCAGACTGGTCCAAATACCAAGGGAAAAAAAAATATGTTAAATGCCAACAACTTTCAGTGTATCACCTGTTACTTTTTAGAAACAGATTCTGGGGGTCAAAAATAATTGATTATTCAGGGTGTTCTTAATAAAAAGGAAATATATTCAGACTATTGCTGAAAATAATAACTTCTGGACTAGGAAAAAAATGTTGAGAAAAGCCAGAGAGAGTATAAATATACTCTCTTCTGCAGATGCAAATTCCCAAAGATACAACTGGCAATACATACCGGTGAACTGTGTTCTTGAGCATGTGATATTAACCGTGAAGATGTTAATAAAATTAAAGTTTTTGGGACGGGATTTATTTCAAGGATGTGGAACTTTGAAAACGCTAGTAGTAGTCTTGTTATTATGGTGTTCTATATAAATGAAGACGAAGAATATTTGTAAGAAGAAAAGTCTTGTTATTATGGTGTTCTATATAAATGAAGATGAAGAATATTTGTAAGAAGAAAGGTGATCTTTTATTGGATATCCTTATGATGTTGGATAAACTTTTGGCCAGAGGGCAAAAATGATGAAAACTAAGAAAGAAAAGAAACTAAAATCCTTTTTTTTTTTTTTTTTTTTTAGTTAATGATGGATCAGTTTTATGTTTCATAAATATTTTGTTTTCATTGTTCCTCAGTATTGGCTTCAGGGCAATAATGAGGTCAAACAAAATCATTCAGCTGAATTAGTTTCCAGAATGCAGCACAGTCAGTGAAAGGTCTTTTAGCCTACTTACATCAGCAAGGTCTAATAAAATTATTCACTTTCTATAAAGATGCATTCATCAGCATTTTGTCTTTGGGTCCAGGCAGTATTTTCAACCTTATTCCAGTTTACTTTTTAAAGTCAAAGTGCCTGAAACTTTCTTCAACCTCGTAGTCTTCACTATGAAGGACAGGAGCAGGTATGGAGCAGGTATGGAGCAGGTAGATTTGCTCTTTCAGAATAAAAGATTCACATGTGATCCATAATCTGTTTTTCCCTTTGCTTTCCTTTCAGTTCTGTTCTGTTCTGTTATTAGAAGTACAGCTGATGAAATTTTTTCAAGTAAGCTGGGTTTTCATAAAGATTCATACATAGTTTCTTTTTTTTTTTTCTTTTTTTTTTTTCCCACTCTTAGGTGGTCCGACACTGGAACAGAGAGATTGTGGAGTCTCCCTCCTTGGAGATATTCAAAACCCAACTGGACATGGTCCTCGGCAACCTCCTCTAGGTGACTGCTTTAAGCAATGGAGTTGGACCAGATGTTCTTCAGAGGTTTCCCCAGACCTCAGCTGTGCTGTGTTTCTGTGATAGAGAGTGGACAAGGCTGGCTAAAGAAAATCTTCTCTGTTGAATGAGTTTAAATATCTACCTTAACAAAAACACTGTGTCAGCGCTCCCTTATTGCTTCTAGCTGTTTTTTCCTGCAGCTTAACATTGAAATAAGGACTCATTTTCCTTAAGAACTAAGTGTGAGATGAGAAATTTTACATCTGATTGTATTGTAACTGTGCCCAGCATTGCCAGGAGGCAGTGCTCAGCAATTCTTCTCTTGGCTGCTCCCATGCCCTGCAGTGCTCTGTGCTTTCATGCTGTGCTCTATGTCTGATGGCAAATAATGAGGTCAAGTTTCTACTCCTTACTCCAGTAATGTACTTCAGCTCAGCTACCTATGCAGGTAAGGCAACAATGATTTATACTATGCCTGTTAAAGCCCTAACTAGGGCAAGGCTTGAGTCATGACTACAGTACTGAATATCTAATCATAATGGCCATATTAAGGAGGAAAGAAACTATTTTCCTAACCATTTTTCTCATACTCGAAGTGGCAAGATCATTTTCACTCAAATTCTCGTAAAAATATAGCCTTTGGCAACAAGTCAAATTCTTATCCTGTAAGTCTTTGGGATGATTGACAGTATTGACACGATTCATTCTACGTAAAATATGAAATATGAAACCATACTCACAGACCCTATAAGTACATACATCAGTATGTATGGCTAAAATCCTCTGTTTTTAAGTATAATTGTCAGCTAAGCAAACAGAACCGTGAAATAGAAACTGAAAATTGATCCTTTCACCAACTGCAACCTGAGAAAGAGCTTAACTGTGCACTTTAAACAAACATTGCATAACATAACGTATATTGAAGCTGAAGACATATTTTAGATTAGATATTTTATTTGTCCATTACATGATAAATATTGATTCTGGCCAGCCTCCAGTGAGGAGAGTCCAAGTTAAAATGAAGTCTTTAAAGAATATGAGACCCTAGCGTCCCATCCTAGAACAGGCCAAAGGCGCATTTAACTATGTCCTATGTACACAAGTGGCTGAGAGAATATAACGAGAATAATAAGGGAATATTCAGCTTATAATGATAATTCCTTGAAATAGTACCCCAGTCTCCAATAATCTGTGACCTAAGGACATCTTGAATCTGGAAGAACTTGTATTTAACAGTGCCCTGAGAATTTCTCTTCCATGAGCTTGATGAAAAGCTTCTCAGCTTTCAGCACCACAGCATCCTGCAGAAGGGATTTGCTTAAGCTTAAAGCTTAAGTTTAAGCTTAAGCTGTGTAGATATTTTCAAGATGAATCAAAATCTATCGCTACTAAACTTCTAGCATGGAAATTCTTCATTTGTGTAACAGCCAGAATGATAAAATTGTGGCACTGCAATGTATGTTCAGACCATCTGCCATCAAATGAGGATGCTGTCAGATTGACCAGTTCTGAGGACCTTCTGCAGTTCATCTGGCTCAGCTGAGCATTGAAGGCATACCTTTGTGAAAACTCAGGAGTCAGTAAGGGAGTCTTCACTACTCCATAGCTCTTGGTTATTAAAGGTTATCCGACCATTATTTCCAATTGTGAAAGTAATACTGGCATTTAATAATAGCATGTTTAAGGATAAGAGAGTAGTGATAATAAAAACTCAACTAAACTGTAAATATCTGTATGTCTAACTCTATTTTTTGTTAATATGCGATATTTATTTTGAAAAGAAATTATCCAGTGGATGAAATGTACATGGGTATTTTGTAGTAAAATGGCCAAGGCTAATCATTTCAGATGCACTTCCTGGGTAGTGAGGAGACAATTTCTAAAGCCTTTTCTTGTGGAACAAGGGCATGGTTTTACTTGGACAGGAGTTCCTTCTGTAGTTTTCATGTGGGTTCTAGATTGGAAACCATGTACTCGGTCTTTACTAATATTTCATTGTGCAATTATGTGCTTTGTTTTCATCCAGTGCTGTGGGGGTGCAATTTCCACTGTGTCTCTGAATGAAACATGCATGCTTTTGTCACTGTTTCTGTAAATAAGCTCTGCTCATTATTATAGGACTTTAAATATACAGAGCCTGATTTGAGTAATTAGTTGAATTAGTCCTGGGAACAGCTGTGTTCATCACTTTGTCATCAATGTGGTGCAAGAAGAGACACCCTGGGAAGGCTATGAGGAGGAAATGCTGTGTTTAATTGGATAATATCTACTATGCTACTTTTTTTCCCAACTGAAATACATATTTAAGAGTGATATATATAAATATATATTTGATTCCCTTTGAATGAAAAAGACATTCATGCTGTTGTACCGGGGAGCAGCTTCCAATCTATGAAGATCTCTAAGTGGCATTTGGTAATGTTCTCTTGCATACAGGTGAATTTTCTAGCCTTTCTGAAAACACTATTATCAACATTCCTATCAAATAAAAGAACAGAGAAATTTAATTTTCATAAATATTAACTGACTATTCACAATGTACAATGATGAAGAATCCAATAGATTTCCTAACTTGAAGAGTTATTTCATGACTGTCTTATAACTGGTTTAGCACACAGTTTTTTGGACACCTTTACTCTTTTGAACCAGTATGCATCAGACTCACCTAATTCTGCTGACCTGAGATGGGAAGAGCCAGGGAGCTGGTGATATGGTAATGACTTCTTTCCTCCTCTGAGGGTAAAAGAATATGAGATCTTATCCCCCTGCCGCAACAGCAGATATTAGATGGCAGCATGACAGAGGCTGTCCAGCTATTAAGACCATTGAGTCCTTCTTCAAAGGCGGCATTTGCTTTTCTTTTGAAAAAGATATGGGAGCTTTTTGAGGGCCAATTGGTTGTCTGGAAAGTTTCTTTTCTGGCCATGAGTATCGGTAAGCCTTATTTTCCAGATTGTCAGTGCCATCTAATACTGGAGTAACCCTACAGTTACAGCCTTCATGTCAGGAATAAATAAGCAGCTGGTGAAGAGTTTGTGAAGTGCAACTGCTGTCCACCTGGTGTATTAAGGTGGACAAAAATCAGACCAGTTAACTTTATGTCACCTGTGTCGCAGCCCAGGAGTTAGTCTGTGGCTATTTACTCATCTGTGTCCCAAGACTGGGACCATCTATTGCCTAAGTGAAGCAGAGAGCTGTTGACAACCACCCCACCCAGTGGATGCCTGCAGACTGGCAGAACTGCTCAGGTTTAAAAAGGAATCAAATTAATAATAATTTAAAAGAGCAAGGAAAAACACCTTCCTTATCATGTAGAAGGATTTAAATGATGCTTCCTGAGAGAATAAATACATTGAATAGTAAAGCATGTGCATTACATCTTGTAGTGTCAATACTGATTCTTTGTACATGGTGCTAGTGACTGGAAGAATCTTTTTGAGGAAAAGCGCGGTTGGTAAATCGACAAAACGTACAAGAGAGTTTACAAAAACCAGTTTCAGAACAAGGTTAAAATATGATGTGTATTGCAAAGTCTGAGAGATAAACAGAGCTATTAAAGCAATCAGTTTCTGAACTCTGATCAGGAGTGCAGTTGCATTATATACAGGAGAAAAATCAATGTTGCAGATAAGTGTTATAATATTCAGACTACAACTGTCTTTACAGTGATTGCAGATTTTAATTTTACAGTGATATATCAGATTTTAATGTTAAACATAAGTCCTTCAGCATACTAACATTTCATTTACTTCAATAAGTAAATTTACTTCAATAAGTAAATTTCATTTACTTCAATAAGTTCAATAAGTTTACTTCAATATGTTCATTTACTGGGTGGTATTTTAATTAATCTCATACAGGGTAATCTAAGGGCCCTGCTTCACAAGATGCTGTCTTAAAGAAATATTCTATTTCCCCTTTTATTTTCAAATTCTCTTGGGTCTCTCTAGAAGGCTAAAGGGGTATTTGACACACAGAGACTGTATCAATTCAGGCCACTTCTTAGGAGAATGATTACTGCATATTTAATCTCTCATCCAACTAAGATTCAAATTAATGGATTTTTTTCATTGACTTCATTGGAAATTAAATTAAATCTGTATTAAGCACTGATCAGGAAAAAAAAGCAAAAAACAATCAACAAGAACAAAGACAAAAAACCAACCCCTCAACACATCAGACGCAAATTTGTTTAAAATGTTCTTATCTTTTTATAGCCAGTATATCAGACTCGCTCTCCACAGCTTTGGGTAATTTTAATGCATAGCTACTGCCAATGTTTGCTCAGTAAATTCTGTGCCAGACGTTGTGCTTTTTTTTTATTTTTTTATCAGAAGAAATCTGAACCTTGTTAACACATAACATGCCAGCTTGAGCCTCCTGTTTTCTTTTTTTTTTTTTTAGCCTGATAAAAATGGTTGTAATAAACCAAACAGCTCATGTTTATATGCATTATTGTTATTGGTTTAGTCACAATACAGTAAAGCTACAGTTTACAACTGCCTTTGATTTTTTTACAGAACTTCACAGGTTGCTCACACCTCCAACACCTGCCTTGCTGTGAAGTCCTGTTCTGATTTGGGAGAAGGCACAACAGGCTGTGAGGAAAACAGTTGGAGAAGCAGGAGGTGAACCTTTAGCCACAGATTTGCTGGTTACATCACTGAGTGGTGTCCTTGAGTTACCTACAGGTAACGAGTTTCTTGATAATGTCAGGAATATTTGCAATCAATGAGGATTGCTTTACACATTAACCCACTACTGTAAGGAACTGAGTTGGAAAAGATGTTTACCTGACTAACCTTAGTGTGAAAAAGTGATGGTTGGAAGTTCCTGCCCTGTTTTTGGGTTTTAGCTACTTTTTGTCTCACACAGGTCTTCTCTGAAGATAAAAGTCAACCTCTATTCTCAAATTTGGAGACTTTCACTTGAGGGCTCCTGGAAATTCAAGTCACCTTGCTATTCCATGTCTGTGGTAGACATAACTTTTGTTGGAGGGATGTACCTTTGCTCTGGCTGTGGAAGTCTGCTGAGTTCTGATCAGGGTATTAGCCTCTGGAGACTTTCAGAAAAGCTCAGAAGAAACTTCCCAGCTAAACTTCAGTTACTCTTCCAGAAACACACCTTGCCTGAACACAGGCTGTTTGCTAAGAGTCAGTACAGCATGAACCACGGAGCCAGCCTGGGTCCCCTGCTGCACCCAGAGCACTAGGAAATGCAACACAAACGTCTGGAGAAGCTCTGCATGCAGACATCTCACATTTTTTCAGGGCTTGTTAGGTATGACACTGTCAAAACGATTTATGCTGCTAAGCTTACCCTGGAAGCAGCAGAACAGTATTTATCGCACAATAGTGTGTGTGCGCTTTTAACTCTTACTCTTGCACTAATGACCATTAATCTTAATCTGGTTAAAATGACCATAGATAATTGTGAACTGAGTATTTCTAGGGACGAGATACCCAAGTGATTGTTTCCCTCCCTCTCCCTCTTCCCTTACATCGACTCCTCTCTCCTATACCCTCATCTCCATACCCTATGATGGTAGGAGGGTATGGATGCAAGTTCTATATCTTCCTCCATGTCCCAACCTTTCTTCCAGCAGTTCACCACAGCCCTTGTCCTCCTCCAGAACACACAATGTGGAGTGCATTCAGCTCACTCCTTTGGAGGGCAAGAAGAGGAAAAAGAAAGTGGTATCGCATGGGCTAAGAGTAAATAGGATGAGCTATTGGTGGTGCCCAAGTTGGCCTGGTAGCAAGCTATTCAGCATCTGAATTAGCATACAGACTGGCAGTTCATGTTTAAACTTTCTGAAAGATTAATTTACAGTGTCAAAGATGTCTGAAGGATTAATTTAAAGTGTCATGACTGGGACCAAAATCCATGGAGAAATATGTTCTGAACAAATCAGAGAAAAACACTCCATGGTTCATTTTGCATGACTTTCCAATTCTAATGCTATAATATTTGAATAAAACTAAATGTCTTTGATAAGTTACATGAAACAAAACAAAACAAAACAAAACAAACAGTTCAAATATGATCTTCAGACAAAGAATTTTTATCTCAGTCAAAATACACAATTTTGACTGCATGCTTAAGACAGGAATTGCTCCCTTAGGGATGTATCCACTTACATCTCATATGTTCTAGTGAGCAATTTATGTTTAATTTAATATCCTGATTTGTATATTACAGTTCATAAACTGAAAATTAAAACTGTGATTTCTTTTTAAGGACTGTTTTTGTGTGCATCTGAATAACCTGTTTCAATATACATCTTTAATCAGCTTTATTTCACATCTGTTATATCTGCATTATATATTTGGCCTCATTTGTATTGCCACATTACACTTTGTATGACATAATTCCTTCTGTACTAAAATCTCCAGAAATTTGACTGCTTCATAGGCATAGACCATACATAGTGGGATTAATAAAAGGTTTGCAGGAAATAGGATATTTAGTGTACTACCCAAAATAAGAAAGTCCTCCAAAACATCAGGTAATGTTCTGTAAGTCTTTGACATTCTTCTTTATCCCCGCCTGCCCACTTCTTCCCCTTGTTCTCTTACTTTTAATGTCAAGTTGTATGGATAGACAATGATGTAACAAGTTACTTTTTTTTTTTTTTTTTTTTTTTTTTTTTTTTGTGTGTGTGAATCAGGTCATTGACTTGACTCTCCCTTCTACACATTTATTTGGTAACAGAACTGTAGTCAAAGTTCTCCTACTTTTCATTGTTTACTTACGTATTTTAAGTTAATTTCACCAATATCAATGGGAAAGATCAGACAAAATAGACAGAGTAAACCTCTTCTGGTGATGGTTTGTGGACTCTGTTAACGTACACCTTTTATATTTAGATTAGTGTAAAAAGGTGATTTCTCCAGAATTGTGTGTCCTGAGATGTTCTTTCTTCTTACTGGCATGTTCTTTCTTCTTACCTAGTGGAGTATTAACAGGATGGAGGGAGCAGTTAACCTTTGCATCTGTACTTTGGCAACTAGCCCATGCATTAATAAAGATGATGAAAGCTGTGGAAAATTGCTTATTTCCTACCTTGTTCCAGAGAAGGGATTAGAGAGTGGAAACTCTCCAGAGACAGCAAATCTGAGGCTGAAAAAAAGCTGTGAGAGGAAAGCTTAAAAGAGACACATGGGAAAGTTTGGGTAGAGGAAAGATAGGGTTAGGTATACTTTTGTAGACTAGGGACTGTTGTCTAACCTAGTGGTGAGACCAGCTTTGCTCTGTTGAGGAAAGGTAACTGTCACGAAGAAGACTGCAATTCAGGAAGAAAACAAAAGATGAAGGCAGATCCTAGATAATTTTACAGAGGATAACACCCCAGCTCAAAGAGCTTTGTAGAGTACTGAAGAAAACAAACCTGGATCCTGTACTGAGGATTAATTCTTTTTCATCTCTGTTTCAGTATTTTCCTGTATTTTTAAGTAAATAACGATAGTGTCATGCATTCTGGTAAATAGCCTGTTTTGTGTCTGTTTGTTCACATCTGTCTTGTATTCCTGAGGAGTGATACAGTTACCCAAAATATCCATCTGGTTCATGTTTTGGGAGAATATAGGTGTAAACTGTTGATAAGATTAAGAATTCAGCAATATACATAACATTGACCCATAATTCCTGGATTTTAAAAGAGAGGGTATGGCGAACATGCATCTGGAGATGAAGAATATTTTTGGGTTCCTGTAAAACTGTAAGGCATAATAATCTTTTTAATCACCAGAACTGATAAAAATTGAGATAAGGAGATCTATAAAAAAATCATAAGCAAATTTTTATGTAATTCTAAACCTAACACATAGAAGATTATTAGGGGATTAACAGAATAGCACATGTATATAGCACAAGAACAGCAAAAATATCATGCAGTTGCTAGAGTAAAATGTTCACACCCAGGTAAAAATGCCTTTGGGGACCCTGCTTTGCTGCTTCTGGATTTGAGTCGGGATGTAGAGTTGTGCATTTTTCTTCATGGTAGTTCACCAAACCTTCCACTTACAGACCTTCAAGGCACACTGACTAATATGCACTTTCAGCCAGGATTGTATGTCTGGAGTTTCTGCATCTAGAAGTGCAGTTGAGTAAGGACATCTGATTTTAGCAAGAAATGTTATCTGTTTTACTGAATGAGTAAACAGTGGTTTATTCTTCTTGTAATCTCAACAATCAGCTTATCGGAAGGCACACAGCACTCTGCAATCTCACTTTTAGAGGCACACCTGCCTCGAGGTGATTTAACTGGCACATCCGTCTTGGCCTTTGCTAGCTTTCACACCCACGCTCATGCACCCACACTTGCTCCAGGTGCATAAAGGCTCTGAGCCCTGGTCCCACCTCAGGGACTGGCACTTGGTGCCACTTGGGTCTCCCCAGTTGCTGGCACCCATGCACATGGGCGCTCTGGCTCGTGGTCCCAGCCCACTTAATTCAGATGCACTCAATCCAGATGCTGGCGCTCAGACACAGATGACCTCCCACACAGGGTCTGACCCCTACTGCTGGCACTCAGACTGCCCTACACACACGTACACATTTAATAGAGTCCCTTGCCCAGGCAAAAAGATGGAAAGGAAATTAATGAGAAAATAGGACAGTCTGTGATGATCGGGCGCAGAGCAAAGCAAACAAGCATTCCGACCAGCCAACAATTTATATGTAGCTGGTCCTTTTTTATCCCTTATCCCTCTATTTTCCCTCACTGTTCCTCCCCAAATTGCCTAAATCCCTCCCTTTCCATATCTTTGGTCCTTCTCATAAACATCCCCTGATGAATCCTGTCCAATGATGAAACCTTCCCTCACAATACTTAACGTGCCTATGTCCCCGGACAGCAGCCCACCCAGCACCAGCTGAGCCCTGGACTTGGACTGCCTTTGTGTGCTTCTCTGTGCTTGTGGTGGTGATGAGCTGATGGCTGCTGTCACGGCCCTGGGAGTAGCTGGGCAGGGCATTATTTGGGCTCCCCACCCCTGCCCGCCATTGTCTCTGTGCTCCTTTGTGGGCATGCAGACAAGCTTTTACCACATAACCTAACACATCCTACCACCCCAGTTGCTGTTTGAAGACTTTGACTGCCCTCAGATCTGGCACACACTGGATTATTCAAATGAAAAAAATGACACAAATGGTGTTTCCATTGTAAAGCTAATTCTACTTGGGGCCCAAATTTTCTTGGACTGATTTGTAGGATCCCAGGAAACATCCCCCTCTTGAGCCCTTGATTTTTTTTTTTTTTTTGTCACATCGATGGTCAGAAGGAGTTTAGGGGGGTACCTTCATAAGTGGACCAAGAGCCATTTTAGTTCATTTTGGAAGGCTGATTTATTGAAGCCTTTTCCAGAGTCTGAGTGAGATACATGCAGACCACAGGAACAGTTATGGAAACCCACCTCTTCTCACCTACCAACTGAGAGCACAATCCCTTAAGTTTTGAGGGTATGTTTGGGGATTGTTTTGTTGCTTCATTTAACAGGGAATAGCTCTGCACAAGCAGATCAGTTCATTGGGTAATTGTCAGCTGGCAGAGTCCTGTAGCTGTCACAGCAAAGCTCACCAGACTCTTTCTGCAAAGCTCCACAATCAGGAAGGACCAAGTCTGATATCTATGGGAAGTCAGAAACCTTTAGAGGCACAGTGGTGGTTTGAACAACAAACACCATTAATCTGGAGATTACCAAATCCTTTAATCTGTTTTTAATCTCCGTGTTTTTAAAGCTGCTTTTTAGAAACTTTAAACCAACTAATGTTTTCCATCAGTCTCCTGTTTCAGCATTTGGCAGGATCAGAGTCTTTCTTATGCAACACGTACCATGTGAGGTTCATTCCCCCTCTCCCAGCTACGGTGTCGTGGCAGATGGCTGTATCAAAGGCTCACGTTACGAAATCTTGATCCTTTTTTTTTTTTTTTTTTCACCCAAGAAATTTAATTCCCCTCCAAATCCCTCCTTATGACTTATGTCTTCTTGTCTTCTAATTGGTTTTTCTTCAGTAATACTGCCTTTTTTTTTTTTTTTGTATGTGTGTGTGTGTGTGTTCAGTTCCTAATCGTAATCATAATACATGCCTCCAATGAATGCAATGAATGCCCTGACTGCCTTTTCTGGCAAATATACATGAGAAATCCAATGGTTTTTCACTCTCAAAATTGCTCCGGACTATTCTGTGAAGATTGAAGTATGGGAACGAAGTATGTGCTTCTATTATGAAAACCCCAGCTAAAGGAAAAAAAAATAAGGCAAGCTGTTTTATGTTTTGCTAGAATAGCTGGTTACACGTTAAGAATCAGCAAAGATGCTATTTCATTGTACAGTAATTTCTAGCTAATGTAAGTGAAGCAATGCAGATGGTGCCAACTGGATGTGCATTGATGCGAGCTCTGATTCAGGAAATGGACTGAGCAGGAGTCACGAGGTGTCCACTTGGTTCAGCTGATGCCTGCTCACAGGTAGTTTTTATATACTGATAAAGTTTTATAGAAAATAAGAGATGAAGGTAAAAGCAAAAGATTTCCATAGACTGAACAATATTTGCATCAAAATGCAAGAGCTGTAGGGCCAGGTGATCCTGTGAGTGCTGCAGGGTGCCTCAATGCCAGGTTGTGAATTCCCCAGGGCAAGCAACTGACAGAAGCATACAGGTGTGCCATTGGTGGCCCTCCTGCTACAGCAGCCCAACAGGCAGCATTCAAAGATAGGAAAGAATGGTATTTAGACACTTGGCACAATTTTTATTTTTTTAATTTTTTAATTTTTTATTTTTTTTTGGGGGGGGGCAGGGAGGGAGGATCTATTTTCTGCTTCCTCTCTGCCTTGTGATCCATCCTCTTGTCAAAGATGTTAATGTTAAACTTGGGCATTACTTTAATTTTTGTACTGAGATTGGTGCAGTCTGAAGTTCATCAATTAAAGTCCATTATAAATAATAATCATTATAACTGAGGCTACATTTTTACTAAGTCAGTGATCATTGATCAGTTATTAAAAAATGATTGAGCTCATTAAGGAAAGAACATGTAAAAGTAGTCATTTTCATGTAACCACCAGAAAGCCAGACCTCTCTATTGCAATCCAAACGGAGAAGAACAATGGTCAAAGAGTGTGTTGGTCCTTCTGCCCTCCTGTGCACCAGCTGGAGGGAGCAGTTGGCCACCATCACAGGACAGTCGCTAATGCAGCAAACACTCTCCCAATCCCAGTGCATTTTATCTCACTTTTGTGGGGAAAAAAAAAAAAAAGAGTTATATAAGAAAATATCCCAGCAGAATGAATGCTGAAAAGAGCAGAACGGCCACAAGGAATGTGCTTATGCCAGTCAAACCCTAGCCTGTAATTCATGTCCTTCTTCTATCTCGATGTACTTTGTTTATAAACTCTGCTGTAATTATTTGCATATTTTTGGCATATGATGTTTTTTGAGTTAGATAAAACCTTTAACCCAGGATGCAATTACATTTGCTTGTTTTTCTTGTTCTGTTACATCTATGTTCTGTTGATATCAAAGGGTTCAAGTGACTTAAGGTCTTTGTCTGCGGTTAAGTTTTTTTTTTTTTTTTCCAGTTTCAAAAAGAGTAGTTAATTATTGCTTACAAGGTCCACCCCCCCACACCCTCTCCTTGCCAAAACCCCCCAAATTAAAGCCCTGTTAAAAGGCACACTCTGGTTCTCTTTCCATTGTAGCATTTCTCACTGTGACGGAGCCTGTGTGTGAGGCAGAGAAGAATGGAAAAGCCCAGGAAGAAATTTATTGATGTGGTACATAAGGCAATGGCTGCTGCTAACACAATGAATCGTGATGAACTGCTTTTTTCTTACAAGGGGATTCTCTACCCTGTTACTGTTTGCAGTCTTGAAGTGTTTAAAGCTATGGAGTCCCTTGAAGCCAGAAGTGATGATGTCATTTTGGCAGGATACCCTAAATCTGGTGAATATAGTTTGCTTTCTTTGTAAATGATTTTATGTGATATCAAATAAGTAGGTTCTATTTACAATTTTTAGAGGAAAAAAAAAAGTAGAACTTTTTTTTTTTAAAAAAAAACACAACAAAGCTAATTATGAGGACATTATATAGGAATTTTGCAAATGACTGAGAAAGACATCTGATTTTTCTTAGCTATAAAAGCTAAAAAGCATGTAAAGCTTTTGTTATCTTTAATTTTTGTAGTTATGAATTTGTATGCACAAACTGAAAAGAATAAAAATGTAATTCTCAAACTGGAGGCAATTAGATTTCCTAGTATTGCAGGATCTGCTCTTGCAGTTATGTTTGTAAAGATAGTAGCTTTGTGTTTCTACATAGAATGAACCCATTGGTGCCTTCACATGCAGTGCTGCATATTCTTTTTTTTTTTCTCATAAATTTCTAGAATATCTAAAATCCATGACTACCAAAAATGATTTTGCAACGCTTGACAGTGGTCACATGGATTTTTATTGGGAGATCAAGAGGAGTTCTTTTCTGGGGTTGCTAGTTTACCCTACATCTTTGCTGCTTCTCCCTGAAAACACTCTACGCTGGCTTTTGGATGTGTTACATATCCATTTTAATATAGCTATTTTTCTCCTTCGGCAATAGGATTCACAGTGCCTTACAGCAGATAGCCACAGTTGGCAGGTTTATAAAGTTTTTGCTATTTTTTTAGCATGTTTTCTGTTTGAAGAAATGTTATACGCTAAAATGCAGTTCTTAAACTCTAATGACAAAGATGTAGGAACCCAGTGTCCACAGGTCAGGAAATGGTAAACTAAACACAAGACTTCTCTACAGGTTCTCTTTACATTGCGAAAAAATATATCACACATATATATATATGAAATATTTCAGACATTTTTTTAGATACTACATTACATATTGGTAAAAAAACGAGCATACACAGCACAATTTTGGGGTCTAGTACTGCAACTATGCTAAAGTTCTGTGACCTGTCCTTCCACCCAAGATAATCCTGTGCAGCACATCAGAAAACATATGTAATATACTAGGTTTTGAGCTACAGGTTTACCACCCCTATTCCCACTTGTAACAATTAAAAATTATTACATTAGTGCATGTTTGCATATTTGAATCAGTGGTTCTTCTCCCTTATTAGTTATTTTACAATTTACAAGTTAATTTATGATGCATTTAGCCATCTAAGTTGGAGAAGTGTAACCTTCAGGGGGGCAAAGGTAGGGCCCTGAGAGGTGATTATCCAGACAGTCAGCTGTGATACTGTATCACATGAAAGAAGACCAGGCAACTCACCTGGTAGTACTGCCTACCTCCTGTCTGCTGGCAGATCCACTTCTGCTTTTTTTCTCCAGGCTTTACAAGCAATTCTGTATTTTTCCCCTTTCAGGTACAAACTGGGTAGGTCAGATCTTAAGTGATCTGGTAGCCACATTTGAAAAGAAAACGCAGGATGAAGAAAGTGTTAATGATGAAGACCTAGAAGAATTCCCCTACCTTGAAGTTGGAGATACTGGGAAATACGAGGTGGGCACAGAATACTTATTAAAGTTGTAAAAATTTGGTGCTTAAAACACTGAATATATGCCATGTGAAATACTCCACTCTTTGATAAGAACTCTTCCATGTCTCTGTAGGCTGCATCTGGCCAGGTTGAAACTCATTTACGTTGCCAAATGCTGAGGGATAAAGGGACACTCTACAGGGCTTGGGAGGAGCACATACTCATTAGAAATACAAGCACTACGGAAATTCGGTGTAGCATTTTCTGTATTTATGAAGAGTTTCATGAAAAGTTAAATATTGAAAGAATGACTTTTGTCTTTTCTACCACCTCTTCTTTATCCCCCCTTCTCTCTTGGGATCATTCAGCTTTCCCATGCTCCCAGTTAGATTCTGGATATTACCTTTCAGTTTCATACCTTGTCTAGCAGAACATATTAAATTCATTATCACTAAAGAGAATTAGTAATGGCTAATCCTCCTTCCAAATGTTCATTCTCAGGGCCTTTTGAAGATTATTGCTACTCAGGGCAGTCTGCTAAGATCCCAGGATAACACTCATAAAGCATAAGTGCGTCTGATCAGCCAAAAACTGTTGATAAATTTAGCGAAGTAATATTTTATCACAGGAGAATGGAACAATACTTGTAGTAATTGAAATGTCTACTTTCCTCCTTCCAATTCTTAATAAAGCGAATGAACAAGTTACCTTCTCGAAGAGTTATATTTACTCATCTCCTTCCTGACAATCTTCCAAGGTCTATCTTCAAAAATAAAGCCAAGGTGAGTGATGATTTGAATGTTTTGTAAGCAAACACTCCTACAAATGCTTTTGAAAGCCAATCTAGTGCTTTTAGGCCAAATTTCAAAATCATTCTTATACTTACATAGTGTTTAGCTTGGCCATTTTTACTTGACTAATAGCTACCATTTATCTCAGTAAGTCTCAGTTCATCTTTACTGACACATTTGTTTCAGTATCCACAAGGCAGATGTGGGGGAAAACAAACCCTCCAGCAGTAAAAAAATGTATTTGTACACAACTTCCTATGGAAGGCTTTCCACAATGTTGTCACAAATGTGTTAAGTTCTGGAGAGAATTTGTGTTTGTGTGATTTTTTCCTCACTATCTAAATGATGAATAATACTCGCATTGAGCAAATCATACTTAAATTCTGCATAATTAATTTGATTAATCTGGAAAAGATATTTTGATAACTATAGGCAATCATATTCACAAGGTACTGAAGTGAAGCAAAATGCTTCACTTACTGGATTTAGGAAAAAAATGTTACTACTGCAAATAGTGTATGACATACTAGAAATTCCCCAGACTGTAATTCTAAAGAAGACTATTGTTTTTTTTTTTTTCTTCATACTATGGTTTGTTATTTTTCACTGCAGAAATAAAATACTTTTATTTTGTAGATATTGCTGTTGATTCGCAATCCAAAAGATGTGGCTACATCTTTTTATCATTTTTCCAATGGCATGTCTGTTCTTCCCTCCTATGAGACCTGGGACGATTTCTTCATAGCTTTCATGACAGAGAAAAGTACTGTATACTCTTTTATGTTAATTATTCAATGTTTTGACTTTGTCTAAAAACCTTGCATTTTGTAAATCAGATTCACTTGCATTTTTTTAGTTTACAGCAAACAGAGCAGGGATTAAGGAAAGAAAGTGAGAAATCTGAAGTGAATTTTACAGTATTTGTCTTACTGACTGAAGACAGATATTCATCAGAACTGCACTTACACAAACTGCTTTAACTTGCACAAACTGTCATTTTTGCTGGAAGAAGCAGTTCCTCCTTATCTCGCTCTTGGATACCCTTCACCTCTCCCTTCCACTGTCCATTATCTTGTGCTCACACAGACATCTGAACACCAACTTGCCAAACTGGACAAAGAAAAAAAAGGAAAAAAAAAAAAAAAGAATCCCACTAGTTTAAAACTGCATAAATTCTCCAGTTTTTGTGTTGCACAGAAATGCACAGAATGCACAGAAATTTTGTTGCACAGAAATGGAAAGAAGCAGACAAGGTAGGATTTGCTTAAAAGCAGCCACACTAGAGAGGAGCTTTTCTGTGGAGGTGTTTGCAGAGGTTCTGAGCCAGACCCCTGGCTCCCTTGCTGGCCCTGGTGTGAAGGCAGATCCTTCAGAGCCACACTGGACTAGCTTTGGTCCAGAGACTATGACAGGGATTGGAACAGTCTGGAGCAAAACCCCATAAATACCCCAGAAGGGGGTAAACTCTGGCATAGACATAATGGCCATGGCGGAGGGATCAACCTAAGGACAAAAAAATGTTTAATATCATAAGGAACTTGTCTAATATTATTTTATTATTCATCTTAGGATTATTTTGTTTTATTTAGTGCCCTGGGGATCCTACTTTAATTATCTTTCTGAATGGAACAAGTATGCTGATGATGAAAACGTTATGACAATAACTTATGAAGAACTAAAAGAGGTGAGGTTACCAATGGTAACAAGTATTTTATACTTCAAAGAACAATTGTTCCTAACCAATAAACCCTTATATTCATATAGAGTATTCAAACTGCATGATACGGTATGAGACAGATTCTTGTTTTAGGAGAGGGCAAGATGAAATTCCAGCTTAAAAACTTTTTAATATATATTTGTCTGCGTGTGCGAACATGATTCTTGTTTTCTCTTTAGCTGCAATATAAGCCCAAATCATTGTAAATCAAAATCCCCAGTAATTCTTTTTTGGAGTTTTATAGCTCCAAACAGTGCAAATTTGGCTCAACTGTAAATCATATACAACCTTCTGTAATCTATAGGAATACAGCTCGTATCTTATCTGAAACAATAACGGAGAATAGAAACACTAGACACCATTCCAGTCTTGATGAACTCTGAATACTCTATATATGCAGCCAACAGAGGTATGCAGGGCCTTGAAAACACCTTGAAATACAAAGCAATATAAGTTGTTTGAATGTCATGTGGTATGTTGCCTTCCTCTTTTCAGAATCGGGCCCTGGGAGTGAAAAACATCGCTGCTTTCTTTGGGATTTCTCTGACTGAGGAAGAGCTTCAGGGTGTGGTAGAGAGGAGCAGCTTCCAGTCCATGAAGGAGAACTCGCTGAAGACCCATGGGGCGCTGGGCAGTGTTCTCTTTCGCAAAGGTAGGGAGCTCCAAGAGGCCCAGAGGCAGAAACATCACAGTGTGAAGAACTAGTCAAGGAGTGTTTGTGAGGAAGAAACTGCAGCCATTGTGGGAGAAGCAACAACACAAAGCAAATTTTAGAGGTTCAGAGATGACTGGCAGGAAGGAGTAGTCTTGTGTCTGAACTACTTTCCTTCTATGGGCCAAGCGTCTTCACCAAGTCTTCTTCAGCCACCAGCCACCAGATGCCTACCTGGGAAGGGGAGGCTTTTTAAGAGAAAGAAAAACTGGGCCAAACTCAGCCTGAGTTTTTGGGAGAGTGTAAGTGCCCTGAAAGGGTCACTGTCAATGCCTTGTTCATGATAACAAGTTAGAGAAAAGACAAGGATCCAAGAATCAGTAATACAGAGAAGCAAAATAGCAGAAAACTACTTTTGTAGTGCAGTGTAGGTGACGCAGATACGAGAGGGCTAACCTGGCTGTCAGAATCTATCTCTACATTTTACATTAAAGGAGTCACTGGATAAAACCAGAAGCTGACAAGGGAGCAGAAACCCAGTTCTGCCTCCAGACAGATGATTCTTAATCAGTCCTTCCTGATCTTCCATCTTGTCAGTCATAATTGACTCTGGAGTAAATAGCTGCAGAAAAATAGGACCTTATGCTGTTTTTTTTTTGTGTGTGTGTGTGTGTGTGTGTGTGTGTGTGTGTGTGTGTACCAGACACTTAAAGAGGAGAAGGTATTTTGCTCCTTTTTTCTGTTCTTTTCCATTGTAGCAGTTTCACAGACCTGTATCTCCAGTGACTTCACAAAGCTACAGTGGTGCAGAAAGGAATGAAGTTTTATTTTGAAAATATGGATCAACTCCATTTAATGAATAAGGGAATAACAGTTGTATACAACAACTACAATATATATATATATTTTTCCCTCCAATAATTTCTTTGCTTCTTTGAAGGTGGTGTAAGTGACTGGAAGAGTCTTTTCAATGAAGATCAGAATGAGAAAATGGACAAAGCATTTGAAGAACATATAGCAGGAACTAAACTGGGGATGAAGTTAAAGTATGATGTGTACTGCAAAGCCTGAAGAGTGATTAAATGTGGTTAGAGGAAGAGCTTTCCACTGCACTTTCAGATCATCTGGATAGTATATATTGGAAATCTAGAATGATCCAAGAATCTTGGAATGATTGTAATAATCACATTAATCACACTGCAGCAGCCTTTACAGCGACAGTGATGAATAGTTTGTTGTTGTTGTTGTTATTTTTGTTTGTTTTTGTTTTAACGTGAGATCTTTGGCTTGCTTTGGTTACATTCATTTGCTGAAGATGATAACTAACTATATTCAAATAAATCTGACAGCCCTGTTTCAGTAGCTATCACCTGGAAGGAAATGGTCCTTTTCTGTTTCCAGCTGAACTCAGTCACTCTAGACTATTTAGAAATTATTTAGTATATGGAGATTTTTTTTTTCAAAAATTCCTCAGGTTAGGCAACATCTTCACAATTAAGATCACTAGCAAAATATGGATCTGACGCCACCTTAAGTAATGACAAATGATATCTTTCCTGTGACTTCAGGACAAACTGGATGAAAGCTAGAGGAAATAGAATGAAGAGGCATGGAGATCAGCATTTTTAAGGATTTTAATGTCTCTGAATGCAGAATTTCAGTCTGGAATTCAGATTACAGACTGGTATTAACAGCCATGATCCAATCATAGGCACTGCTTTCACATATGACCACAAATAATTATCTCTGTGGAACATAAAAAAAATTCCATTTTTTTTCTAATATATAAATTTGCACTTGCTTCACTGAAACCAATGTTTCTACCTCTATAAAGGTTAGTAAAAAAGCAAAATTGTGATGTTAATATTTGTGTAATTCTGGCATCAGACAGGTTCTGAAATTATACAGCAAAAGAGAAGCAACCTAGATCAACAGATTTATAGCTTTGTATGTAGAGATAGCAACTTAAATGGGTTATATAATGTAATTAAAGTACTGAGAGTAGATTTGAGTCCCTAGAAATCCATACGACAGTCATAAAATGCATCTAGAAGCAGGGTCACGAGCAGCAACACTTGCAGGAATTTCCACTTGTTTACATGGCTGTTATGAAATTAATTGCAATAGTTTGCTCAAGGTACAACTTCATAAACTGGATCAGTGCAAAACTGGGAGGACAATTAAAGCAATATCATTTAGTGGAGAGGCCTGGATGTATTCAACATTATTTTAACACTCTTGTGAACAAACTAGTATATGTATAGTATATGAATTTAAGTTATTTGACATTTAAGTCTGGGGACCAGAACAGAAATCAGACAGTACTGGGGAAAATGGGGAAACAATTCAAAAGATCACGACAAATTAAGAAGAAGGTTGGAAAACATGAAGTTCAGTAAAGGTAAGTGTAAAAATACAAACAAACCAAAGGCTGAGGTACTTAATGGGGAGCAAGCCAGTAAGACAGCGATTTGTAAGAAAAGACTTGAAGAATCACCCTCAGCAAGGATTAATTTGGTGAAAGTGCTGGAAAAAAAAAAAGTCATATCTTATTCTGGTTTACAGTAATAGGAGGTTCTTACATAACACACAGGCAGTAATTATTAAAGCCGCTGGTTGCAGGTCATTCTAAACTTGAGAATGCTGCTTAGGGAGGCCATGAAAAATTTTAAGCAATCATCTAATGGGGAGAAGACTGGCAGACTCAATGAATCAGATATGCAGGTGGAGGACTAGAAAGTCAGATCAAGTCCCTTCCACATCTATGCTTCTAGGTATTTTGGTATACAGCAGATTAGCTTTTCATGTTCTTACTGATGCCCTGCACAAAAGCATCCAGGACCTTGTTTGTGTTAATTATTCTTGCATTAATGAAATCAGCACTGAACACTACAGTTCATGGAGCAGGCAAAACTCTATCAAGTCTGGCTTCCTTTTGTGACTTTTTTTTTCCCCAGCTGTACCCACACCAGAGTTTAGAGTTACATTCTCACTGGCTGAATGCTACTGTAGTTTAATGGCAGCTTTTGGGTTTTTGGACAGATACTGCACAAGAGCCTTGACTTGCAGTGAGGCTTTCCAAGCACACTGGGATTTGAGAAGTAAATGTGAGTAAGTATCACATTTACTTAGGAAGGGGAAGTGGTCGAGCTTCAAAACCTATTACCCTTGCAGCATTATTGGATGAGAGATTATGTATGTAGTTGTTATTGAGACTCATGGGCTCTGGGAACAATCTCTGCAAAGACTGGGTGCTACAGTGCTCACAAGGGAAGCTGTATAGCTACTACTCTGTTAAACTAATAAGATTAGAACTACTTTGAAAGCACCTGGTCTGAAATAAATTGTAGACATGCCCTTGCTTATCTGATGGAAAACCAGCCAATGACCTGTTTCTGTAGATTATCCCCTCCTGTGTTACCCCAGGGTTGGGGTTCAATTACTGTCTGCCCTTAAAATCTCACCCTATCTATTTTATAGCAGTAACACTTCAGGTGCTTTTGCTTCATTAGAGATGCTCTGTGGGCCTGTGCATTCAACAAGGTAAGGATATGTGTGAGGGGAGGACAGAAAAGGCAAGCACCCGTGTTGGGCAATGAATGTGGACAATGGGACTTTTTGCAATGATGTAACTTGTGGAGATACAGATTTCTCCATCTTAGTACTACTTATCTTTTGAAAAGGCATCAGCCAGAATACCAATAACTGCCCCACCAAGAACATTTTCACCCAAAGATTAAATTATGGCCAGGTATAGAAACAAATAGAACTAATGTGATACAGGTGAACTTGATTCATGTTAATGCAGAACCTAAGTATTAGAGTTTCACATGAAATCAATGCTCCTGGAGGATATGGTGAAGTAGAAGGTCTTGAATGTGAGTATTTAGTCATGAGAAGCATGGCTTAGATGGTACTTGTCCTTAGTTATGAATATATTGCCTGAAGTGATAATCTTACGATAATGGACTGAAGATAGCACTGGCACCTGGAACAAAGTTGGACCCTTGGATATACATCCATTAGTGAAGTCAATACCAAAGTAGGCTGAGATCTACTGCCCTCATGGTTATGCTGGTTATCTAGTTTGCAAATTGGACTATGTAGCTCAGCAGTTAAAAATATTTAAAGTAGTATTTTACAAAACTTATAGGTCTCTCCCTGATTTCATGCAATATTTTGAATGCTAGCAGTATTAACTGGAATTGCTGCCCCAACAGCAATGCTTTGCAGAGAACAGACTACTGTTGCTGGTATCAGGCATAGCAGAGAGACTCCATGTCACTACTGTGAGTCTCCTGTCCTGTAGTTTTGAAAGGAGATAACAGAGTACAAATGGAGTTAATCAGTGACATGTATCTTAGTTTCTGAGTGAATGCCCTTTCTGATTTCCTAACACACTGTATAAAGTTCTTCTGCATTGTGGAAAGACAGTCTGTATCTCTGCTTGAAAAGAATTCCACAGGCATACAAGCATGAGCAGAAATAGAGAAAGAGTCATTGAAGCAGTGGAAAGTTGCTTTTCAGAGAATGAAAAGACTTCCCCAGAAGATATGCTGTTTTCTTACAGAGGTATTTTGTACCCTACTGCATTTAGCAGCCCAGAAACTTTGGAAGCTCTGAAATCCCTTGAAATCAGGAGCAACGATGTGATTCTAGCAGGCTATCCTAAAACAGGTGAGTGTTCGCTGGGTAAATAGTCAAATATGCCACGCTACAATCCAGAAGCGTGTGCCTTCATTTAACAAAGCAATAATACCTGAGAAAAGCTTTTGGTGACACCATTCTCCATAGGATCATGAAATTAAGTTGTAAGGCATCTCTGGAGGTCTTCTAATCCAACCTCCTCCTCCTCCTCTGTGCCTTTTATTTTTTTTTCCCCAGCCTGAGCAACCCAAGCCTTTCCATGTGTTTCATTTGCTCCAGCTCGCAGTGATTTCGGGGGCTTTCAGCATGACCCTCATCAGATTCTCAGAATTTCTTGTGCTTCAGTGCATGAACTGCATGCTGTGTGCAAGTGGTGAAATCACCAGTGTTGGATAAAGCACAATAATCATATCCCTTGACTTTCCACATACAGTCTTGATAGTACAGGAAAATATGTTGTTACTCTACTTGCTGCTAGGATAATACAGGGACTATTTCCTACTAACAAGGGCAGAATAACAGGTGATTCCACAGAGCTACTGAATTGCAGAACGTAAAATTCCCATGCATCTAATTGCAGGGAAAGGCACAAATTCTACCAGGACTCTTAAGTTGTTCCCTCTCCCTTTCACATGGACATTTTGGATTCCTTCACATTTGTCTCTAATCGCTTTGGAGAGATACATTAACAGGTCGTATACAGAAAGAGGAGTTGGTGATTCTTATTACATTGACTTTGAGTGTAACCTGTAGAGCTGTGCATGGGCAGAAATGGTTTAGAGGTGTGAGGGTCCACCTACACATCCCAGAAGAGGTTATATGAAAAGTGAGAGTTGGCTCTTTGAGCTCAGTGCCTCACATACCAGCTGTGGCAGGTCACAGAAGCCAAGACAGCTGAGCCTAGTGCAAAGATGCCGTCAGAGCTTGACAGTCTTTTGGTTTGGTTGAAGAACCCTTCTTCAGTCAGTTATGGAAGCCTAGCTGGGGGCTGGGTATGAGACCAAACTCTGCTGACCAGGAAGAGGCTGAAAACTGAAGCTCCTCTCAGCCAGGCTGACAGGAAAAGGTGGAGATGTGCAGCCCAGGATGGACATTCCAGTGGTGTCTTTATCATTTCAGGAACCAACTGGCTTGAAGAAATGGTGAGGGAGCTGGAATCAGCAGATGCTAAATATACGGAAGAAGAAATGAAAGAGAGAATAGATGCTGAAAAGGAGCTACAGATGTTTCCACGTCTAGAGTTTGGAGATCCTGGAATATATGAGGTGGGCAGGGTTTGAAAATATTGGCAATACTCTTGTTACAGGTAGTAACAGTTGAAAGACAATGTCTAATCTCAGGAGCAACAGACAACTTTAGAGTAGTAACAAGTGTTAGGGTCAGTACAAACAGCATGTCCTATTACCCCTGGTGTCCAAGTGCAAGGGTCTCAGAACACCAGTAAGTGCTGGAGGCCTGGGGGCTCCAGGCCTGGAGCCAATTGGTTGGATCAGTAAGACCTTTCTCGTGGGTGTCCTGTCCTCAGACCCGTCTCGTGTGAAATGGTGTTCTGTGGCAGAGGCTAGCAGAAGCCTATGCCGCCAGTGCCTGGGATTTCCTAAGGGATAAGAGATACCTCTTGTCTGGTCTCACATTTTCCTATTACCCATGACTCCTGAAAAGGCTCACTTCACTGAATAAGCTACTTCTGTCCTATTTCTCCCACCTTCCTTAAAGAGGATGAAGAAACTGCCTTCCCGAAGAATCATTTCAACCCATCTGCATCCTCATCTCCTGCCCTTCTCCATCCTCCAAGGAAAGGCTAAGGTGAGTCTTCTCTTTGTGTCACACTGCAAAAGCATTTCCACCTCAAGCTAGCTTTCCTCTGCCTGTGTGAGATGTCTTTTTGCACTTTCACCTGTGCTGTTCAATGCATAGGCACATTTCCAAGGGTGACGAGGCAGAGTGCTGTGTGCTGAGGTTGTGAATAAACATCCTCTCCCAGCAGCAGCAGCTCTGCTGACTCAAATAGTTTCTCTCGGTGGGCTTGTAGCCCCTAAGATCTTAAGAAAGATGCTTCCAGATTTTTGTGTCAGAAAACTGAGCATGGCAAGCAGTTATCCTGTTTGGATAAGCTTAGAGGCTTGGACTTGCCTCTAAGACCAGGGTACCTGTCAAAAGCCCAGTAGGGCCTCGGGATAAGATGTTCATCAATGAGAACTGCTTCAGAGAAAAGCATGGGTGCACCCACGGCCCGTTTGTGGATCTCCTGGGCTGTAGCCCTTGAACTCATTTTGGATTGGTGCTAGTTCACAGCCGTGTCCCAAGGGCATCACTGAAAAGGTATTTCTTTTCACCTTGAAGCTGCCAGCAAGTGGTCTGCCAGGGCTCCGATTTCTTACTAAATAAAAGGAATTAGACTGGCATATCATTGTCTGGCGGGTGTTTGTGGACTTGTGATATGTTGAGAAGATGGTGTCTTGGTCAGTCACTAAATCACAACCAAACCACGCATATTCCTCCTCCAGGTCCTTGTGCTACTTCGGAACCCCAAAGACACGGCCATCTCCTATTACCACTTCTATAACAACATGCCAGTGCTGCCATCCTTTGCCTCCTGGGATGAGTACTTTGCAGCTTTCATGAATGGGAAATGTACTTTGCCCTGTGTTTTCTGGAATTTCTTTCCACCCAGGGGGCATATACAGGATTCTGGGCTTCGGAATCCTGCCCCAACGTATCTTCCCAAGGCACTCCTGGGACAAGCAGACAGGCCCATGTTATGGCTGAATAGGGGAGTAACAGAGAATTCGAGTTACTTTTGTCTCTAACTCAGAATGGAGAGATTGTGACAAAGCTTGAATCTTTTTATTCCCGTAATAGAGCTGGTGGTTCAGTGCAACCTAGTGCCAAGAACTGGGGGATCCTTCATTGACCTCAGCCAAAAGAACAGACGTTACCCAGTCCCCACTTCACCATTCTGGTGCCATGTTTAGATAGCTGTCTGGGCTGACTCCTCTGATTTGGTAGAGGCCTGTTTTCATAGATATCCTGCACAGCTATGGCTCTTTTCTTTGTCTGCAGTGGCCTGGGGATCCTACTTTGACCAGTTAGTGGAATGGAACCAATACATTGACCATGAGAAGATCATGATGATAAGCTATGAGGAACTGAAAGAGGTGTGGTACCTCAGCCAGTTCTTCCTTGATGGGTGCACTGTGCAACTGTCCTGATATGTGTGGGGGCTATGGGGAAGTAGAAACTGTTGGGTCAAGCCTGTCTGTCCCTTTAGAAGAGCATGCTTTCCTGAGCTACTCTCTTTTGCTCCTGGGTTTGCCCATGGGCGCTTAGGAGGAGGGTAGGCTTGTATATTTGTGGAGGGAGTCTCATCTCACTCAGTTGCTTCTGGGGAGAAGAAAAGGCCTTGAACCTGAGGCTGCCATGTATAGGTTCCCCCTCTGTGAGAGACCTTAGAATTCCTTGGTGACATCACTGGGTGCTGGCTTTGTAACCTAGCCATGGTGCCAAGTCTTTTGACTTCACCTCTGTGCTATGTTCCTTTGGCCAGAACCCAGTACTGCGAATGAAAAAGATTGCTGCCTTCTTTGGGTTCTCCCTGGATGAGGAAGATTTTCACAGAATTGCCAAGAAGACCAGTTTCCAAGCCATGAAAGAGAAATCCAAGGAAACCCATGGTAAATTTGGGGACATCCTCTTCCGTAAGGGTAAGTCTTTGCAAATGAAAAATCTGCCTTCTGAAGTTGTCTTCTGAGTGGCCCTTGTCACTTAGCCATGAGCTTGCTGGGCTTGTTGTGAAGGGCAGGTGTGGGTGAGGTGTCTCCTGTAGCATCCTGTAAAAAAAGCTTCTGCCATTGGCAAGATTTTGGGGCTGTTCGTGAGTAGCATACTGGAGTGCCTCAGCTATCCATGGTCCTCAGCCGTTGCTTCCATGTTGCTCTCTTTCCTTGTGGCAACACTGGTCAATTATGCAAGTGAGGTGTAGAGGTGGAGGCTAACAATTACGTAGGTTATACCAACAACTATGCACTAAATCTGCTTGGGCTGGACGGTTTGTCTTTATGGATGGCTGCTGGTGTGACCTTTGCCCAGGAGTTGTGCGATGAGGCTGATGGTTGATCTGGAGGGGAAGAACAGTGGGTTGGTGTGACGTGGAGAAAGGTCCACCTGACTGTTTCTGTCTTTGGAGTTGAATTTCAAGTAAGCTTTTTGACTTTTCTGACTGCACATGTCACTTCATACAAATTCTCTTTTGGAGAAGGTGTGCTAATGGGACAAGGGTCTCAGGAACATCATACTCAGTGCTCTGTTGGCCTCCTGGGCATCACATTATTATGTCCTCACTGAGAGATGAGAAATAGTCTCAACATGGTCTCTCTCAACAGGCGTGCCAATAGTGGTCCCAGGGATTATCACTTACAGACCTGGGGCCAGGGCCCGGGCTCTTGTAGCCCAGTTGCTCCCCAGTGCTCAGGAGTCTCTGATTTCTGACTGCTGTGGGTGTGGGCTTGCTTTAGCCCCTTGCCATTCCAACCCCTTGGAGGAAGAAGGATTTAACTGATCTCCTCTCCACCACCCACACCATTTCCCCATATAACTTGCCTTTTCAGAAGGAGGCATTCACAAATGAATATTCCTTTGTGACAAAAACAGGTTCATCTCTTTTCAGTGTAAACTCTGCATGAAACTACCTTGGAAATGCCCTCTTGGGAGGGAAGGCATGCAGGCAGTCCAGCACCAATCCTCTCTGTGGCCTGGCTCCAGACTTTATTTCTTATCATTGCTACCTTGCCTCTCCTAGACAATTAGACCTCTTAGGGGCATAAATCAGATGTTTCTTTCCTCAGTGTGCAGTGAGTCTGCATCACTGTTGTGTCATCCTCTCTCAGGAATAGTCACCTTCAGTCCTTGTTACTTCTTGTTGTACACAGGCATTGTTGGGAGCTGGAGAGACCTCTTCTCTAAAGCTCAGAATGAAGAAATGGACCGAAAATTTGAAGACTCCATAGGGAGAACAAAGCTGGCAGCAAAGATTAAATATGACGTGTACTGCAAGGCCTGAAAATGAGCAGAAGAGCAGCAAGTTCTTCCCCAAAGGTGATTCTCCAACGGTGGCTGGTCACCATGAGTAAAGAGAGGAAACCCTCAGAGATCGGCCTGGCACCTCTAAACATTTGGGCTGTAATTCTTAGGCTTGTGCTGTGCCTGCGGCCTGGCTGTTGCTTAATGCAAACAAATAAAATGAGTGCATTCCTTCAGTGAGTGCCTGACATCCTTCCAGGAGAGAGATGGTGCATGGGTGCCATAGCACCAGTCTGGTGGTGTCGTTGTGGCTGCCTCACGGCCTGAGACTGTGAGGGAGACTTCTGCAGTGCTCAGTGGTAAGGGAGAGGGGCCTCCACAGGGACCTTCCTCCTGGGAGACAGTGGGCTTGACATGCATTTGTGGTGTGGGTCTGAACCCACAAATGTCTGTGTAGATAGAGAGCGCATGGTGCTACTGGAAGTGTGTCTATGTTGAGAGTTGTATGCAGGAAGACAGTCCAACGCCATCAGGTCGTCGCAGAGGCCCAAGAGGTGATCCTGTGTGGTACAGGCTCTACGCCTTCTTGGGTCTTGAATGCCACAAGCTCTCTCATACACCTTGGCTGGCTTCATGCTGAAGTTCCTGGGAGGACCGAAATCCTTTGCTGATCAGCAACATCCCTGCCCTTGCTGCTCAGCATGTCAGGAGTTACCTACTTTTTCTCACTCAGACTTCCCTTACAGACAGGGGCTGATCCTGGAAATCCATTTCTTTCTTATCCCTTACCATCCCTTCATCACATAACCCTGCCTGACAGACCTCTCTGGGCAATGTAAATCCTTTGACATGGAGGTTCCACAAAACTATGACATCCCCTTTAGTTCACTGAGGCTGACTGCGTTAGGTTATGAATGGTGAACAGACTGAAGTTGTTTGATGTGGAGTTAGGAAGGAAGCAGGTGCCTAAGGGAAGCTTTGAAAAGAAGGGAGAGCTGCAGCCCTGAATGGTAACTCTATATTTGCATTCCTGGTACAGCAAAGCGATTACTTTGAAGAAACATTTGCAACTGATGTAGGAGGGACAGCATAACAGGGCATAAGCAATCCATGAGGCTCCTGGAATGCACTGATAATAACTTCTTCATCCAAGTGATACAGGAGACAAGGAGAAGGGCTCCACTGAGCCTCTTTCTCAGGAACGAGGAAGGGCTTATTGGGAATGTGAAGGTCAAAAGCTGGCTTGCCTGCAGCGACCAAAAAATGGTGAACTTAAAGATCCTTAGGGCTGTGAGGAGGGGAAAAACACTGAGGTAAACAATTTTCACAAACTGTCATGAGTGCTTGTTTCAGTTTAAAAATTTTTATTCAAAGCATTGTGGTATAACTGTGCTGTGTTGAAAGGGGCAGCAGCGGCCTCCCCCACGTGTCCAAAGGCAGCCCCTGAGGAGCGTGAGCAGCCAGGAACAGCGACCGGGTGCGGTGTGGCAGTTTGGTGGAAGGAGGGAGGGAGGGAGGAAGACTCATGGAGCCACTTCCTGCCTGCCCTGAGACAGGCCCTGCAGGCAGACAGGACGCATGGTTGGAGGACTCCATATTGTCCCTGGAGGCATAAAGGAAGGTGTGTGGACACCCACACCGTGTCTCTCTGAGGTTACTGGACACTCAGAGTGTGATTTGGGATGCTCATGAACCTTTCTGTTGCCAGCAGGCCAAAAGAGGTGAACTTTCTCTTCTAGGCAGCACTGGGCAGGCCGCACTTGGAGCGCAGTGTCCAGTTCTGGGCCCCCCAGCACAAGAGAGACACAGAGACTGAAGGAGTCCAAGGCAGAGACACCAAGATGCTGAAGGAGCACCTCTCTTGCCCAGAGAGGCTGTGAGAGCTGGGACTGTTCAGCCTGGAGAAGAGGAAGCTCAGGAGGGATGCTGTGGAGTTGCCCAAGCCCTCTGAGCAGGGCAGGCCCCCAGCCAGGCCTGTATCCATTGAAAACGTTCCAACCCTTCCACCCGAGGCTGGGGCCAAGACCCCTCTGCAGGGTGCAGCAGCCTGGGCAGGGCCACGCTGCCCTAGTGCCAGGGAGAGCCCCCAGAGACCCTCCCCAAGGGCCGGGCCTGGGCTTTCTACAGATCTGCCCCCAGCCTGGCAGCAGGTGGCGGGGTGAGGGCCTGGCCCATGGCACTGTGTGGGTGAGGAGAGTCCCCATGGGCCTGTCAGCATTCCCAGAGCTGCGATGGCTGCAAGAGCCCACAGCACCTAGGTTTGAGAAGCCCTGAGAAGGAAGCCCTGGGAGAACAGCCTTGCGGAGGCCCATGGCAATGGGGCTAAGCCTGACAGCTGCTGCACACTAGGGAACTGCACAGGAACATCCAGAGCAGTGCACGGGGCCGAGCAGGGCTGTGGGGAGCAGCCTGTGACCATGTGGCCACAAAACCTTCTCGTTTTGCAATCTCACCCATAAGCAAGGGCACTGCAGCCGGCTCTGAACAGCTGGAGCCAGCTGCCTTGATGGCACCTCTGCAGCCAAGTTGGAGGCAAGGAGCGGCGCTGCCAGGTGAGTCCCAGGAGCCTTCACAGCCCCCCAGGGCCCTGGCAGTCAATGTCCAGCCTCCCAACACAGCGTGTTGCCCCAGCCACCAGATGGACCTATCGTCCCTGCAGCATGGACCAGCCTCAGCTGCCAGGAAGTTGGTGTGCCACTGAGCACAATGTGTCGGGGGAACGTTCAGAGCAGTGAAAAATGTCCCCGCGTCCTCAGCAATTCGTCCTGGAGCTTTCTCAGGCAGAAGGTGTTGCACAGCTTCCAGCAAGTCTCCTTTTACCCACACCAGGCCCCTCGCAGGCTCAGCATGGCCTGGAACTCTCTCAGGATTTTGGGGGATATTGCGTCTTCATCTGCCTCTCTGCACTGGTGCTGGACGCAAATGACACTAGCATCAGTCATGGTCTCCTGGTCCTCCAGGAGTGTGCACTGGTGCTGGACGCAAATGACACTAGCATCAGTCATGGTCTCCTGGTCCTCCAGGAGTGTGCCCCACACCCCTTGAAGGGACATCTCACCAACCAGAGGGGATTCAGAGGGACCTGGCTCAGGAGAGATGGGAAGTGCCCTGAGCCCTCAAAAGCAGGCGGGAACCCTGCATCCCATAGGGTGTCTTGTCCTTCTGACAACTATGTGGAACCTCAGAGCTCTCCTATCTGTATCCAGCCCTCAGTGTGGAGGAAGAGGACAGGAGCTTTCCAAGGCCTTAGCTTTCCCCAGCCACTAAACCTTGAAGAGACATACACTGCTGTTGCTCAGGAAGGCACAGGAATGGGAAAACAGGGCAGGCTGGGTTAAAAAAAAAAATCACAAACAGTCATGAGAGCTTTTTCAGTTTAAAATGGTTTTGTTCAAATCATTGGGGTATAAGTCTGTTGTGTTGAAAGGGGCAACCTGGACTTGGTTTACTTTTAAAGATCTGCCAGGAGTTATCTGAGAAGTCCCAGCAGATCCGAGTTCATTCTCACTGGTGACTGGAAGAGAAAAAATGGGATCTGATGTTAGTTCTACAGCAGAGCAAGTCTAAGAAATCAGTGGAAAACTATGTAGTGTGACAGGAGAGTGCAAAGATCTGAAGAGATGTGAAGCCAACTAAAGGGAAACAAAGGAAACAAATTTCCCAGAAGGCAGTAAAAACTCAGTGCTATTTCCCTCCTCCTAGGGAAAACTCAACCTGAAGATGCACTGTGAAAGTGGAAGCTAAGGGGATTATTTCTGCCTCACGGGCTCATGTTCTATTTTCTGGGCCTTCTCAAGTATCTATGTCTATAGTTTGAGGATACAAACATCAGAAATGAAACTCTTCTTTTCTTCTAGAGGTGTGGGAAGAGGAGAAGATTACAGTTCTTAAATGAAATCTAACTAATTTTTGAGTTACTCCAGAAATGCGTGATTCTTTCTCTAACTTCAAAGTCAGTACAGGGAAATGAAAACAGTCCTCAATAGTGGGAGGGATCAAAGGGTATTCTTGTGAGAGGCATTCTGTCCTGGACGTGCATCCACCATACGGACTGGATCCAAAACAGGGATGTTGGATGGAATAGCGGTGAAGAAAGGAGAAGTACCGTATAGTTTAAGATTGAAACAAAAATGAACAAACAAACAAAATTTTTGTACTCACCTATTTAAATTATTTGTGAGGCATCTTCTAATATCCTTCCCCACCAAATACTGTGTTTGACCTGTCTATTTCTGCTTGTGCATATGCTAGTTGCAGCGCGGTCTCCTGCTGCAAGCTTTGTATTCTCTCCAATTCTGATTCCAGAGCTGCAGTTTGCTGTTCCTGATACTTTCTAACAGCCATGTCTTGGCTGCTGATTTGCTCTAATTTGGCTTGAGAGGCTGCCTGCATGTGAAACAGATAAAGCAACTTCAAGAACCAGGAAGAGAACGACATTGCCACCCCGACACGTCCACGCCACACAGCCAGTTCACATACCCAACGGAAACAAGACAGCTCCACTCAGTGAAGGAACCATGCCTCCTCCTGACCAACAACAGTCAAGTCAGAAACAACTAAACATTTTTCCTTTATTTTTACTTCAGAAAAAAACCTGCTCTTCCTCCTATTTTTACATGAAAACTAGTAAGAACAGACTTTCCCAGCTCTGTATGGAAGGGAGTGAGGAAAAGGCTGCATATTTCTCATGCACACAGATCACGCGACACACCCAGAGGCACTTTCATACACCTATTTTCAGCTCTCCAGCTTCCCTATAGGGAAGCCAAAGTTACTGCATTACCAATGACAACTAGCCACCTAAAATAAAATACCTAACAGCAATGACCCCAACAACAAATGAATGCAATGTTGATACAGATCCAAACAGTACATAAATTTACCTGACAAAGGAGATCGAGTTCTTGCTTCTGTCTCATTTCTTGTCGGATTCTTTCTTCACTCTGTCTGTGAGACTGTGTTCTATTATCCACCCTACACGCCTCTAAGCGAAGCTTGAGGGAAGCCACCAGCTCTTGCAGCTTCTGTTTTTCCATTTCAAGCTGCAGCAACTGTTCGTGTTCCACTTCCAGCTGCGCAGAAAGATCACGCCCCTGTATGCAGTAGAAAAACAATCTTCCTTAATCAGAGGGCTCTAAAATCTCTACATTATGGGAAACTCGGACAGATGTATTAATGGCAGTCAGAGCTGAAATCCACCCAGGTTGTATTTCAGCCAAGGAAAAGACATCTAAAGTAAGCACAACTTTCAAACCCTTGTTGACAAGAGTGCTCCAGTCTCCATCCTTACTTTCTTTCTAGAAAGGCCTCATGGAAAAGGCACTCAATTCCTTCTACATCATTATACAACTTCCATGCCTGTGAAACACAATGATCTCACCACAAATGTCCCTGGAGATGCCTAGAGGGAAAGGCAGGTGACAGGTTGTGTCCTAACCACAGCGCAAGTGGTTTGTATGTTATCCATCTCTTGAGTTAAAATTGTTTCTAGGAGAGGAAGACAGCAGGAGCTGCTATTTTCCTCCTGAATTACAGTGGCACCAACGGGCAGCTGACAAAAGGAGTGTTCTCTGACAGTGCTTTCATTGCATCCTTGTTCTGCCCCTATCATTTTCACCCACACACGCCTGTGCTAATGTCCTTCCAGTGTGGGGAGAAAACACAAGAGGCTCAAGGCCTTGTGTCATCCTTACCTAAAGGGATGGCAACCCATGCCTTACCAGGCTACAGGACACAAAAGGTGACTTCTGTTTCTCAAGAACACCACTAACAGAGAACAAGACCTCATCTTTGTGCCGAGATTGAGAGGAGAAATAACTTGCAAATAAAGCAAGCCCAGAGACGTTGTGGAGAGCGTGCCTTGCAATATCACAGAACAGCCAGCGGGTGAGATCATTGGAACAACAGCGAGTCTTGAAGGAGCACAAGCTGCTTTGTTCTTACTCCTCCAGATGCTCCTCCTGACCCACAGCCTTGTCCCTAAGCCTCAGAATGAGTTCCCTGAAAAGCCATGTGTTTTGCAAGGCAAAAGGGGAAGAGGCAAGAAGAGAAAGGAGATCACTGCAACACTACTCTAGGGCCTGAGTAAGTGCTTCCACTCTGCTGTGGAAGCACAATACGCCTCCTACTTGTGACTGAAACCAGTTGGCTTTGTTGATGTTTCAGATAAAAGCTTGCTGTAGTGGAAAACAAGTATTAATGACAATGGAACTTTTAACATCTTCAGACAAATCTGTCCTGTATTTATTCTCAGATTATTTCTTCTCTTGCAGTATTTGGAAGAAAAGAACAGCTTCATCTCTAATAACCTGTTCACAGATGGTGTATACCTTAGCATTAGCCTTGTCCAAGTCCTCTTGCAATTTCGAATTTTCTTCCTTCAGGTAACGGCATATGTTTGCAGAAACGTGCACCGACGTTTCTGCCTCCCAATGCTTTTTGCAAGCATCATCAAGTTTTTCTTGCAGCTGTCTGACTGCTCTCTAGAGAAACAATGTTAGAAGAGTGTGAAGAAAAATGTAAGAAGCTAAAGGCTGTATTTTGCTTTTACTTACTAGTTCCTATACCTAGTTCAGTTTTCTAAGTGAATTACAAAGTGAAATAAAACTGTAGAGGAGAATCACCTGATCCTCATCCTCACCGAGGCGACTGGCGACCAGGACAGCCAAACAGGGTGTGGCACGTCAGTCAGGGCAGGGCACGCTCAGACAGGGCTGAGCAGAGCAACCCTCCCCACTCGGGAGAATAGCTTGTCTACCAGCTGTCTACCTATAGCTAAACCAGCCATGGTCTGCACTAGGCAGAAAGCTCTTTCTAGAAAGTCTGTGGTGACCCAGATTGAGTGCCTGCTCAAAAATGCGGCAGTTCAGGTCTCTGGATGCACGGAGTACCTGAGCCTGTTGCTGCCATCCGAGGGTGGCTGAGACACCGTGTGTGTGAGGTGGGAGGAGGTGGATGGCCTGGTCAGCCTGGTGGCAGAGCTCGAGGAGGTGGAGAGGTTAAGGGCTATCAGGGAGTGTGAGCGGGAGATAGACTGGTGGAGCAACTCCCTGCAAGGCCTTAAGGAAAGGTACCGGGGTGAGACACCCCAAAGAGTGGTGGACCCCCTGCCCTGTTGCTGTCGGGCAGAGGGAGGGGACCTAGGAGATGAAGAGGAATGGAAACAGGTCCCTGCTCGGCATTGCAGGCAACCTCCCTCCCTACTGGCCCTGCCTTCCCAGGTGCCCTTACACAACAGGTTTGAGGCCTTGGAGCTTGAGAGACTGGTGGGTGAGGATGTGGTTGGATGAAAGTCCACCCAAGACGTTGCCTAGGGTGAGGAAGTCGACTCCACACCTCAAGACTGCCTCTTTCTTAAGAAAGGAGGGTAATCATTGTAGGTAACTCCCTTCTCAGGGGAACAGAGGGCCCTATATGTCGTCCTGACCCTACCCGTAGGGAAGTCTGCTGCCTCCCTGGGGCATTGCCAGAAAGCTTCCTAACCTGGTTCACCCCTCTGACTACTATCCTCTTTTGATAGTCCAGGCTGGCAGCGATGAAATTGCTGAGAGAAGCCTGAAGGCTATCAAACGGACTTTAGGGGACTGGGACGATTAGTAGATGGAGCGGGAGTACAGGTGGTGTTTTCCTCCATCCCTACAGTGGCAGGGAGGGGTACAGAGAGGACCCGTAAAGCCCACCTGATAAAGACATGGCTCAGAGGTTGGTGCCAACACATTTTTTTTTTTTTTTTTTTTGGACCACGGGGCACTTTAGTCAGTATCCGGCCTGATAGCTGCAGATGGGTCCCACCTGCCTCTAAGGGAAAAATGGATCCTAGCCCAGGAGCTGGCAGGGCTCATTGAGAGGGCTTTAAACTAGGTAAGAAGGGGGACGGGGATGAAATGAGGCTCATTAGAGATGAGCCTGGGGGAACAATGTCAGGGTTGGGGGAGAAGGCAATGGCCCAACTGAAGTGCATCTGCACTAATGCACGCAGCATGGGCAACAAACAGGAGGAGCTGGAAGCCATCGTGCAGCAGGCAGGCTATGACTTGGTTGCCATCACTGAAATATGGTGGGACCACTCTCATGACTGGAGTGCTGCAATGTCTGGCTATAGGCTCTTCAGAAGGGACAGGCAGCACAGAAGGGGTGGTGGTGTGGCTCTCTATATTTGACAGTGTTTTGATGTCATGGAACTCAAGGCTGGGAATGATAAAGTTGAGTCCCTATGGGTTAGGATTGGTGGGAAGGCCAACAAGGCAAGCATCCTGGTGGGGGTCTGCTATAGACCGCCAAACCAGGATGAGGAGACAGATGAGGCGTTCTACAAGCAGCTGGCAGAAGTTGTGCAATTACCAGCACTTGTTCTCATGGGGGACTTTAACTTCCCAGACATATCCTGGAAATACAAAACAGCTCAGAAGAAGTAGTCTAGGAGGTTCCTGGAGAGCATGGAAGATGGCTTCCTGACATAGTTGTATATTAGGAAAAAGTTCTTAACCGAAAGGGTTGTTAGGCATTGGAATGGGCTGCCCAGGGAAGTGGTTGAGTCACCATCCCTGGAGGTATTTAAAAGATGTTTAGATGTAGAGCTTAGGGATATGGCTTAGTGGAGGACTTGGTAGTGTTAGGTCAGAGGTTGGACTAGGTGATCTTGGACTAGGTGATCTCTTCCAACCTAAATGATTCTGTGATTCTGTGAGTTTATAGCAAGGATATGCTGCTTGCCAAACCCTTCTGGAATAACAGCAGAAATGGAAGAATACAGAGCCAACCCAAGTGATGGCCTCCCACACAGGTAGCTTATACCTGCTAAATTCTCAAATATCAAATGACTTTGTGAGCTGCTCCCCTTTATGCTATTCTTTGTCCATGTTCACCTTTTTTTTCCTACTTTGTCAGTCTTGTATTTTAAGACATCACTCACCATTCTTTCTTGGATGGCCTCGTTCTGCATGTTTTCCAGCTGCTGACAGAGTGAAAGGTTTTTGCTTTGGAGCTGGGCCAGTTGTTCCTGCAGAACTTCCTTCTCTGCAGCCTCTTTTTTCACTTGAGCTTTCTGAGGGCATAGAGCATGACATTGCTTTGCTTGCTTCCTGACCTGATGTAATATTTGTTTTGTTGTTTTTAAAAACAATGTCATCTCCTGGAGCATTTCTTTCAATCGCTCAACTTCCTTTTCAAGCCTACTAGCTTTTCCTTCAGCTTTGCTCAGCTGCTGAGACAAGCTCTTGTTGCTTTCTTGCATCTCAGAGATGTCAAGATAGAGTTTTTCTTGCAAACGCAGCCATTGCTCACGTTCTCGCTGAAACATTTCCTCAGAAGCACTTTTGGATGTCTCATGAATTCCAAGGCTCGGGGAGAAAACGAGCAAGTCAGACTTTGGCTCCATTGTTCTTTTTGTGTCCTGTTCAAAGTCAAGGAATACACATTGATAAAACTTAAGCCAGTCAACTCAAAAGAGGATCTAATGGCAAGCATTTTATAAAACCAGAAGAAAACTGTCACCAGCTTGACTTCAGACTCTAAAGTAGTTTTCATCTACACAACTCTGAATTTGGCATTATTCACAGAAAAGTTTTATTTTACACTAGTGCATAATATACACCAAAAATTAAGATGCTAATTTAAAGCCCTTGTTTTCACATACCTTGCTCCCAGAGCTTTTGCTACTATGCTGGACAGCTTCTTCTTCGTTTGATGGCGACTTAGAGACGGCAGGCTCTGAGTGTACATCAGGCTCATCTAGGTTAAAACCACATATTTTTGGAAACAGTGTGAGTTAAAACAACTTCTCAATGCCTACAGTGCTTTCTGAATTGTCATGCTTTGAGCAAAAATCTTATCACAGACACGTCTCCAAACACATGGAATCCTAAAGACAGGACTATTTCAATACAGGCTCAAAATGCATCTGTCTTCCTGCTAGGAAGCTCTTTTCATCTGGTGCATACTTCTTTTTCATGCACCAGGGAGATCAGTCCAAGTGATCAGAAACAAGACAAAAGGGAACGACTGTCTAGAGAACTCTTCTGCTTTCCAGGGACAATGCCTAGCAGTTCATTTTTTCTGAATCCTACACCACAAGACCTAATAATTTCCAAATATCATGTCTCCACTGTGCTTTAGACTGCCCACAGAAAGTGTACAGTTCTACGGGTGTAGCTATTAGCATCAAAATAGACAAATAAATTTCCCCCTTTTGTTGTTGTTGTTGGTGGTGGTGGTGGTGGTGGTGGTGGTGGTTTGCTTTTTCTCCAAAGGGGAATCTGAGAGGCAGGCCACAACCCTCTGAGCGGACACTGAGCACAGAGAGGAGTACCCACACGGCCTCCCAAGCTATGTGTCTGGGTAGCAGCAAACAGGTGCCTTGTGCTGGCCCACTCAGCTCCTCCACTGAACACAAGCTTGAACACAGCAACCCACCACAAGGGCAGGTGACAGGCCTTTTCCCCATAGCCTCCTCCATGCTGGAGAGTCCTACCTGCTCTCTTCAGAGTGGGTGCACATTGTCTGGCTTCAGCAGCGCCTGCCCCATGGCCTGCGCTGGATGCTGGTGTCCCTTTCTCACTGCATGGAGCAGCTTCTCTCTCATTTTCCTGCTCTCTGCAGCCCACGGGTTGCACGCAAGGGCTGTGCCTAGAAAGAAAGAAGGCACGTTTGTTCAGTTGCACACGATGCCCGTTGACATTAATAATGGCCCTTCATTGGCCACCCTTTCCAGATTGACAGCAAACTGTGAAAGAGCAGCACACACTTCCTAGTAGATAATGAATTATCTTTCTCCTGTACACTATGGTTTACCAGCAAGCAGTTTCTTAAAGCAAGGCTGCTATGCAAGATGAGGCATTGACACCCCATTTCATCTTTGGCTGGAAGCCTGGCTTGTATTTTATTTATTGTACAGAACCCTCTAAGGATGCTTCACTCCCAGAGGTGCTGACAGCCCACAGTGGACCTAGGCACCCTTCTTCCTGGTTCCAGTGGATACTGGCAAACAGAGACAGGGGCTGCAGGGGAAAGAAATGACGTCCAGATCTGGCGCCCAGTTGTTCTGGGAAATGTCTGTGGGCAGGGCAGGGTGTGCAAGGAGGCATTATTAGCCTATGAGCCCAGCTGCCATTGCCAGGGCATGTGCTGATTTTCCCTGAGTTTTGCGTATTAAGCACGTGCAACTGCCCTTGAGATCAGATACCAACAGGCACAAAAATAAGCACAAGAGGTGGGAAACAGCTGAGGTATGTCCCAAAGAGTGCCTGCCCGCCCAGCAGTGCCCCGTTACCCGTTGTCCTTGTCCTGCTGGATGATGCCATGCTCCTTTGCCTGTGGCTGCACTAGGGCTGAGTCACCACAGGCGGCCGTGGGGTGCTGCAAGTCCATGTGCTGTGCCCAGAGCTCATTCATAGTATTGCTCCTCAGCCTCCGTAGCCACCGCTGGATCTTTTTCATGTTTCAGAAGAACAGGGCCCTGTACCACCTCGCCTTGCCACTGGGCTCGGCAGATGCTTGTGGGCGCAGGCGGCCAACAGAGGAACTAAGCCCCAGGGAGCAGTGGGGCCCAGGTCACTGCCACTGGCTGAACCTCCAGCAGCAGCAGAAATACCACCACCACCAGTAGCACCAGTACCAGCAGCACCAATGCCACCACCACCAGTGCCACCACCACCAGTGCCAACAGCAGCACCACTAGTACTAGCACCAGCACTGCCAGCACCAGCACCAGAAGGCACTATGCTTGTGGGGGCTATGCAAATGCCTTAAGTCCGCTGAGCTCTTTATGGCATCATCAGGGGCTTGGTGACATCTTGCTGACATCTTAAAGTGCCAGCAGGCGGGGCTGGTAGTGGCCATCTTCTCCTTGCAGACGGGCCTATGTGTTTGTAACACAACTCTCTGCATTCACACAGGCCACATGGCCAAAGGAAGAACCCCTTGTGCACCTCCAGGAGCATGGGATGCCCAAGGCCGCTGCTCCAAGACTCCCGGCACTCTGCATGCTCTGCAGACCCATCATCATCCCCTCCTCTCCCAGCATCTGTGCAGTGTAGATGGATGGTCTTAGTAGAGCAGGTGTGTGCTTGCAAGGCTACCTAGAGGCATAAAAGAAGGCACCTTGACAGCCACACTGTGTTTCTCTGAAATGACTGAAGACTCAGTATACGGTTTGGGGCACTCGCAACCTTTTGATGTGTCTCTCTGTGCATCCCTGCATGTCAGGACAAGAGGCAATGGCTACAAACTGAAATACAGGATATTCCATCTAAACATCAGGAAGCACTTCTTTACTGTGTGGGTGAATGAGCACTGGCACAGGTTGCCCAGACAGGCTGTGGAGTCTCCCTTCTCGGAGGTCTTCAGAAGCCTTCTCAACGTGGTCTTGGGTAGAGGTGGACCTAAGTGGCCATGCACCAGAAAATTCTGTTTCTCCGTCCTGCCCTGTCCTGTTCACCAGCCCTCATGTAGCCCTACCACATGCTGTTTGGAGAGGCCATCCAGGGAAAAAACGATACTGTCAGAAAACTCCTGTATTTGGGTGCAAGTCCAAGGAGGAATGCATGACCACCTGGGTTTAGACACACCAGGACTTCCATGGTGCTGACATTTGTTCTGCAAGGCCAGAAAGGCCTCTGACACTTTGCCAAAGTCCTCACTTTGCTGCAGGGTGAGAATTCTGGAGGTCTTACGGACCTGAACTCTTACGTAATGAACAACCACATGTTTTCCAGTGTTTTGCCCACACTTGGGACACAGGCAAGTGGGAAGAACCATGACACTTGACTGGAAGGCCTGGGGCAAAGAGGCCCACAATGGCCCCATAGCTAACCTAATTAAAGCTGTGCATGTTCTACAACAACTACATTTGTGCTGCGTAGTCTTGGTTTCCACACCCTCCTCCTGGCTGGTGCAAATGTCCTTCCTACAGCTGTGTCAAACATGCTGCATGACATCTTGTCACAACCACTCTTTTGGAAAAACACAAAATCTACACGGTAGAGAGGAAACAGCCACTCCTTCTGGCAAAAGGAATTCAGTTCATTGGGATTTCTCTGCCGTATTCCCAAACATTTATCAGCAGAACTCTCAGACCAAACTAAGAGTAAAAACGGAACAACCAGTGTCCAAGAATATAATTAACAAGACTAGGGAATTATCAAGGCCCTGTCAAAGCCCTGCCTGTCCCTGCCCACACCCCCGGGGCTCCCCCACCATGCCTAGGCCCCAGGCGCCATGTCACCCCTGGGGCCCTGTCAGCCCCTGCCCCAGCAAGGCTGCAGCGGGGCTCGGCTCGTGCTCCCCACAGTGCCACCCCACCGAGCTGGGCCCACTTGTGTGACCATGTCCTGGCCAGGCCTCGGCCTGTCCCTGTCCCCAGGGAGGTGCCTGGTGCTGGGGCCGCCCAGGCGCCCCCAATGCCCTGCTCCTGGTGGAGCATTGTGACAGGCCCTGCCTGCGGGGCCGTGCCCCGATGGACCCTTGTGTCCCTGACAGGAGCGATGAGAAGTGGTGAAGATTCAGCTTGGATGGGTGGCCATTCATAGGCCACTTCTCAGTCAGATTTTCTGAACTTCTCTGCAAAAGCTGCCCATGTGAAATCGCCCTGTACAAAGAGACATATTTGAACCTGATGCTTCTGGGTTTGTAGGTTTTCTTTCCCAAAAGAATAGGGCTTCATCTAAGTCTGGGCTTCCATGAATGAAAAGAGTGAAGACTCCTAGCACCATGATTTTGGATCAGTAGCACTTTTGTCTACTCTTTAATACATGTCCTTTGCTATTTGCTGAGGTGCTAACAGGAAAAGTCAGTTAGATAAGAGAAAGCAGCATGCAATTTCAGTGTCTGCAAGGAGTTCCACAAGGGGAAAGCCTGACCAGAAATGGGGAAACAAATGCTGAAAAGATGGCACCACAAGATCTGGTTTTGTTTGTTTGTTTTGTAGTCTAAGGGCTTTTAGCAGCCCAGAAATCTGCCTAGAAATCCTTTGAAAGCAGGAACCATGATGTGGTTCTCACAATTTTTCCTGGAATGTTTCATTTTTCCTTTCTTGATGAGGAGTCCAGTGCTGCAGTCCAGCAGTGTGTGATGGCCCATAGCCATCAGCCATAAGCCTGGCTTGCATTTTATTTATCGCACACAACCCCCTAAGGATACTTCACTCCCAGAAGTGCTGACAGCCTACAGTGGGCCTTGGGCACTCTTTTTTCTGGTTCCAGCAGATACAGGCAAACAGAGGCAGGGGCTGCAGGGAGAAGAAATGATGTCTAGATTTGGTGTCCAGTTGTTCTAGGCACGTTCTGCAGTGGAGTGGGGGACTGTGGCGCACAGATGTGTTTCCTGGATTGAGGAAAATCCAGGGAGCAGCCAGACCTGCCATAAGCTGGCAGCCCTCACAAGAGCAGTGGGAGAGGCTTCAGTGGGTCCAGGGGCAGCAGCAGCCTCCCCAACGTGTCCAAATCAGCCTCTGGGGAGCATGAGCAGCCGGGTTACAGTGCGGCAGGTTGTGCAGATGGGTGCTGAGGCTTGGCCAGCTAGACCAGGGAGCAATGGCACCCACCTAGCAGAAGGCTGCAGCCTCTCTGAGCTCTCCACCCACCACAACCGATGCCGCCTCCCAGCCATAGCTCCTCCTAGCTGCAGAGCTGCGGGAGGAGGTGAGCGGGTGGAGGAGTATCAGGCAGTGCGAGAGGGAGACAGACTGCGGGAGTCACTCCCTGCCTTCCCTGATACCCTGCCCCGATGGACTCATGCATCTCTGACAGGAGCAATGAGAAATGGTGAAGATTCAGCATGGATGGGCAGCCATTCACAGGCCATTTCTCAGCCAGATTTTCTGAACTTCTCTGCAAAATGTGAAATCGCCCTGTACAAAGAGATGTTTGTTGAACCTGATGATTCTGGGTTTGTAGGTTTTTATTCCCAAAAGAACAGGACTTCACCTAAGTCTGGGCTTCCATGGATGAAGAGACAAGTCTCCTAGCAAACTTATTTTGGATCAGCAACACTTTTTTCTACTCTTTAATACGTTCTTTACTATTTCCTGAGGTGTTAACATGAAAAGCCAGCTAGATAGGATAAAGCAGTGTGCATTTCAGTGTCTGCAAGGAAACTGTCCACAAGGGGAAAGCCTGACCAGAAATGGGGAAACAAATGCTGAAAAGATGGCACCTCAGGATCTGTGTTTTTTTGTTTGTTTGTTTGTTTGTTGGGATTCCCCATTCCTGGAGGTGTTCAAGGCCAGGTTGGATGGGGCTTTGGGCCACCTCAACTTGTGGGTGGCATCCCTGCCCATGGCAGGGGGTTAGAACTGGATGATCTTTAAGATTTCTTTCAGTCTTAACCATTCTGTGATTCTATGATTTTATGATCTGTCAAAGGACCTTGTGTTGTCCAAAGCTTAGAGGTGAACCAGCCTGGATCTTTCCAGTACAGCGAACACATCAGAATCACACAGAAGGCTGTGAACTTCTAAAGGCTGTGTTTACGTTTAGCTAAACGAGGACAATCAACTTTTAAAATACAGAAACTGAGGTTCTTCTGAGTGAGAACAGAGTAATATGACAGACCTTTTAAGCAAATGACCTTTCTTCTCGCATTTTTTTTTGTCTCAGTCCAGCAACATTTAGTGGCTTTTAGGTTGCAGCAGGCTCATCACAGCCTGAATATTCCTAAGAAATTTGAGCTAGTGGTTGCCCCAAAGGCTAGGCTTACTTCTTTGTTCTGACTGTACTTGCCTGACCCTTTTGCCCTAGCTCAACTAGAGCTTGACTGACACTCACAGCTTTTTGAAGCAGCACATAAAATACTCACTTTTGGTGGCAGCAAGCTGTTGGATTGTCTCAGCTGTCTTGTGCAACCTCAACCCCAGTGCTTCTGGGTCTGTAAGAAACAATTTTTCTGTTGATTCAGTAGCTTGGCTTGGTCATTTGCTGGTGCTTTCAGGCATCTCCTAGGATTTTTACCCACTGCAGGCTCCCTGCCTGCTGGGTCATGCACACTCCAGACAGCTTTCCCAGCTCAGGGCTCTCCTTCACATAGAACAGAGCAGGCACAGAAAGGCAAACTGGCAACATTGCCCCACCATTGAAAGGGGAAAGGGCTGACACAACACACTGTGCGTGCACTGACAGACAGCATCCCTCTGCCTGATACCTGGAGAGAGGCAACTGTGCTGGGCAGTTGTAGATCTGCTAGACAGCCTCTTAGCCTGAGGGTGAGGAGGGGAACTGGGCATGTTTCTGTAAAGGGAACTTTAGCCCCAGATCTGGTGATAATAATTTTTTTTTTTTTTCCTAGCTAGAAACTCATTCATAATTTGACAAATAATGAATGTATACCTTTGCTATCAAGAAGCAGGGAAGGCTGGACTGAAACATCAGGATAGGCTGGACATAGTCCTGAGACATCTTGTTGGGCAGTGTTGTCTAGCTTTTATTTATTGCTGACATACTTTTTTATAATCTGCACAAAGCATAACATAGCAATCACACTGGTGCAATTGCCTGAAGACTTGCTTATATTGGGAGAAGAAATGCTAGCTGTGTATGGTTCAGTAAAAGGACATTAAATATGTGATATCAAAAGGAAAAAAATGACCAGTTAAAACTGGTTTATGAGTTGGACAGTTTCATTTATTTTCTTTGCTTGTAATATGGAGAACATACCTATTCTCAATTTTGAAGCTAGGTTGTTGCTATTTGCAAAACATTTCAAATGCGAAACATGCTGAGTATTAATCCTTTGTAAAATGGAGTGGCAAAATTGTTGACTCGTATTTTTTGGAGGAGAAAAAGGCATAATGTGTCAGTGAGAAAGACTGTTATGAAAAAGCTCATATTATTTTCAAAAAGAGAGATATCAAAGGTTCTGACAGAACGTGTACTTACAGATATAAATGGCTTTAATAACCACATACATGCACGCCAAAACACTTGCAGAATCAAAACCTTCCAAAATTTAAATCTAATAAAACTCTCTGAGTATCCCCCTGCTATATATAAAATCCTTCTTCCATCTTATTCTGCCATAGTCAGTAAAGAAAACTAACTGCAGCTAAGGAGCTGGAAACAATTCAAAATTTTGTTATTCACCCCAGGTGAATGCTCAGAGATTATGCTTCAGTGCTCTTCTGTCTCTTTGTCATTGATTCACAGTCGAGGTCCCTGTTAAATATAAACCTAAAGTCATGAAAGGAAGGTAGTGGTGAAAAAGAAATGCTTTCTGCTTAACATAATGCACCTTTACTTTCACTATGGCTGAATACTTTTTTTCTCCTTCGCAGTGGCATGGGAATTCTCTTGACTCTGCAGTTGAATGAAACAAGTATTTCAGTGATGAATGTCTAAAGTCAATAAGGCATGAGGAATCAAAGGAGCTGAGGTTAATGCTATTTAAAGTAAAACATATTTCACCTTTCAGTCAGTGTATCATTGAAATTATGTATAACAGGTCATAATGATCCCTTAAGATCAATTCAATGAGTCTTCAAGATAGAAATGGTAAGGAAATTGCTGATCCTGCAAGTGGAATTAAAAGACTGTTATTTTAGCTGTATGTTTATGCAATATGGTTGCTGGGTTTTACTGAAACCTGAAATACCAAAACCCAGTTTTGGAAAAGAACTGGAATATTTTGCATAAAATTTTCTATTCAGTCAAAAAGCCCTTTTCTTCTTGGAAAACATTGTGTCAGAATGTCTTACCATATCCATTGAAATATATTTTGAAAGACTAAAAAATGAGTTTGGATATGAAATAGTTCTAGTGCAATCCTTTTGCACAGGAGGAATTCTGCCAGCTGTGAAGAAAAATGTGCTAAAGGAGCTAGGCTTCACAAACACAAGCAGTTTGTATGAACAAGGCATGCATCCAGTGCTCTCCATAATGATCCCCAGCAGCCAAAGTTCACATGTCTGCACAGAGGTGTAAATCTCCAGTCTTCAGCAAAATCAGGACAGCTCTTAGAGGTTTGCTTTTGTTCTTAAGTTGTCTGGACAATGTTGGCCATGAATGAATAGATTCAAAATTAAAAAAAAAAAAAAAGGCCCAATATGTTGTCATGGAATTTAAACTGCCCAGGACCGAACTGAGGAGTTAACTGTAACATATAAATTCTATAAATTGAATTGAAAACTGCATTGCAGTAACATGAAATGTTATATATTATATATTAGGCCAAAATATTTAACTACTGCTTACATTTGAAAAGTAAGTCCTTCACACGCTGTCAGATTATTTCCACATATCACAAAGTACACAGTTTAGTTGAGGAGCTTAGCTAGTGTAAATGTGATACCAACCACATGCATAATAGTTTAGGCGGGGTAGAGCTCTTTTCATTGGCAATCTTAATTTTCCTGAACTGAAATACACTGATTTTAAATAACATTTTTTTTTTTTTTAGAGGCCATGAAAGGTACACATTCACTTGAGCTTCTGAGGCTTTTTGGCATCCCAAGAATAGAGTTTCCTGTGCCTTGGGCTACCCAAGGTTTCAGATGTCTAAGTGTCCAAGATGATGAGTTTCTAAGGCTTTCTGTCACTAAAATGGTTGGGTAGTTGGTACCCAACTCCGAAAGCAAATCCTGTCAAAGTTGCGAGGCCTCTGGTCTGATTTTATCTATCACTCCGCATTCAGATGGGAGGCAAAGAGGCAAGTCAGATAGGAACTGGAAGTTCAGAAGCTCAGCCACTACTCAGCTGGGAAAATGATGATTAGAAACACCAAACCCCTGCTGTGGTGAAACGCAGGAATGTAATTTCAGCTTTGTTGAGACGTCTATGAGACCAGTCTCCAACTGGTCTTCAGATGAAAAATGTCTTTGGAGCGTCTTCTTCAAAGTGTCTGAAATAGATAGGCATGTAGGAACTGCTACCCTGCTATTAGACAGTCTGCTTCCTTAGCTCAGTATCTCTCTGTCCACTAGGGCTAGTTACCCGGGACATGCTCTTTCTGCTCATGATACCATATCTTCCCAGCACACTCACTCTTACAAATATGGACTCAGAAGCTGTGTCAGCGAACCCGTTAGCATCGCCTGGAAGCTAGTGGGAGTGCAGTAGGGCCTATGTGTATCGTTTTGTATGGGAAAAATAGCCTTGCATGAGGAGGAATCTCTGCACACTGCTTTCCTACCTATTCCACCTCTTAGATTTCCTCAGTGGAGCTAGGACACAAAGACTTTTCACAGCAAGCCTACTCAGGGAAAACTTTAAAGCCTATAGAAGCACTGTTGTATCTCTGGCAACAGTACAGAGAAAATATAATTCTATGCAATTTCTATATCAGATGCTGGGAATGAAGAAGATAGATGAATTACCTGGGTCTCCTTGAGTGATGGAGAGATTCAATCTCTTCAGCTGCGAAGATAGCCAGTTTCAAAGCTATGAAAGAGACATCCAAAGAAACCCCAAAACACTTTTTTTTTTTTTTCCTGGAAAGGTGAGATGATATTTCTTTGTAGGTAGCTGTAGAAAAAAACTATCCTAGCTCTTGGTACTGATAATATCTATCAGAATTATGTTTAGAGATCTCATGGTATATAGCAAAAAACTTGTGTATGTATTTACAGAATGATATAAGGTAGTATTCAGGTTACCTCAGTTCAGCTACCTAAAAGTTAGGTATTTAGGTTAAGCCAGTGGTCTAGGTGTCTTCCTAGTCCACAAAGAGATTTCTTCCAGTAGGAATTTCATTAGTCTTTTGTTAGAACTCTGTCTTGGTATATTACCTTCTGGGGGTACCCATTCTTTCCTGAGACTCTGAGGACGTCTCATTTGAAAATAAGTCATTCACCACTTATTTATGTGGAAAATGGGCCGTATTTTAAAAGATGTAAATCATAGCATGTCAGCTGATCAGTACTGATTGCACACTCCTCATGATGTTAATCTTAGGTTTCCTCACCAAGGCTAAGCAGATGGTTTATCTTCTCTAAGTGCAGCAGAATGAGTTGAAATCTTATGATTTTCCTTGCTGATAAATATGACACAAAGTTAATATTAAAAAAAATCACTTGGATTTTTATCTGCTGGTGACGAATTCCATTAGCTCCATGAAGTTTATGTTTGTTTTCAGAAGAAGCTGTATATGACTTATAGGACATGAAGGATTTAATATCTTAAATTGAGTTTAAGCAAGTATTAAAATACACAAATGTAACATTTTTCATCCTGTAAACCACTGCTCAGGTGCTGCCTAACACCGGAGGTGAAATGACTCCATTATGTCTTAAAGGTCCCTAGACACCCAAACTGTGCTTCCAGACATGTCCAAGAACTCTTCTGTCTTAACAGACTCTGAGCCCTGGGGCTTCTTGAAACTATGTGCAGCTTGTTTGAACTTCACAGTCAGATCTCATCTTTCCCTCATACTCAGCACTTTTGGAATATGAAGGCTCTTTATGAGTCTCCATCTGGGCCTCTCCAGATGGAAACAGCTGAAAATGCTAATCATTTTTACAAACCTTTTGCAAAGCTAGAGTATATAATGTTGATTCTCCAGAATATCATTCAGTACAATAAAATACTTGCTAATACTGGTCTGCCTACACAAGCCCGAAAGAACAATCTTGGTTTTACTAAAATTTTATTTTTATCCTGTCACTTTTAAAATGCTTTCTTCACCTCAGAATTTCTTGCAGCTAAATGGCTCAAAACATCTCTTTTGGTGATTGCAACCCAGCTTGGAATTCTTGGCATTGCTCTGAGGAGAAATATGCTAACCTGGGAAGCAGGGTCTTCTGGTTGCCTAAGGGGAAAAGTTGGCAGGAGGCTAAGACACCGTTGGGAAGGCATTTGAATGCTAATGGTGTACAAAATAGTGTATATATGTTGGTTAATATAGCACAGCTTAATTCGCTGCATTCTGTGCAAAATGATTCAGGGAAACAGAAAGAAATGAAAATTTCTAACAGCCTATCTTCCCTGAACCTCAGTTTACTGACTTCCCGTAGAAATGCAATTTAAAAGCCATTTAACTCTATGACATTATGAATGCCTGCCTACATTTTATATACAGATGTTTGTGAGCACATTTCTTCAGCTGCTCCTCATCTGGCATGCTGAGAGGTGCTGGGCACTTCCACATGCGAGTCCCAGTTTCATCCCAGTTAAAGATTGTCTGAGTAACCTGCACTGGGGGCAGCATCCTAAGCCTTCTCTACAGTTCTTGAAAAGCAATAAATCCCTCTGAGTGAGAAAGGTTGAGTCTGATTTTAGATGGGTTGAATCACCTTTTAGTCTCCACTGGGGCTCCAGCAACTGTGCTCCCGCTTGAGATTCTGGAGAGGTGATGAAGATGGGGATGGAGTGTGCCAAACTGCTCTGTAGCAGCACTGTGCTCTCTCTGTCTTCATCCCATTAGGAACGATCAATTCTGAAGTGAGTGGGTTTAAACTGCTGAGCTGACAGAGAAAGCAGTCAGGACTCACATGTATAAGAGGGTAGAACTCCAGGAATTTAGAGGAACTCTAAACTCTAGCAATAAAGGCTACACCCCCGTATACATACACGTTAGGGCTACACCCCCTATACATCCTTGTTTTCCACGTTCCTGTGTGGCTTTTGCTGCAATTAATCTCTGAAAACAAATCACTCAGAGCAAATCTTACCATTCGTGTGCTTATTCTCAACTTGTTGGGCAGTATGGTCCTGTCCTACAGCAACACAGAGTCACTGTTTCACCAGCAGCCACTAAGATATTTTCAGTTTACCACTAGAAATGATCTTGCCAAGTTTTCTGCCATCTTAGGAGGAAGAAGGGAACAGGTGAAATATCCTTCAGGTTTCAGCAGATGGTCAATGATGGCTCCCAGATGCATAGTACATCAGGGGAAGTCAACGTTCAGCCTGTGTAATATATGTGCACACATGCGTGGAGCAAACAGTCAGTCAGAGACAAGTAAACCTGGCTGAAGAATCAGCTGGAACATATTACCTCAAGAAACTTTGTTTTGAAACAGGCAGTTTTTGCACCACTGCAAAACTACCTCTGGTAAATTGTCTTTGAAAACATCTAGTGTATTTCCAACTGCATGTGTTTTGTCAGACATTGCAGTTCTGTGCTTCAGTCTGCTCTAGGGGCACTTCATACAACCACTGAAAGCCTGCTCGTCATGTGTGCCTACACTTGTAGCTAAGAGGGGGCATAAGGATTTACAGGCAGCATATTCTGAGAGGAAAGACTTGATCCCTGCATCAGATACAGAAAATCTCTGCCGCTATAGCATTGCTTTGCAGTGGGCAAGATAACTTGCCCCAGGACATATATCTCCCTGGACATCACTGAATGGTGTTCAGCAAAGGACCGCTTGTGCTGGAGCTAGCTTAGTTTTAAGCAGCTGAAGGTGTCACCTGGATGAATATTTGTGTGGTACTATGGTAGTGTGACTCCTAGCTGGAGTCAAGGGCCTGGGAAGTCTCTCCTAACACCACATCACTGTTTTAACCTGTTGTGCAATCCCACAGTGCAATCCCAAAGATAGGAAGAAACCACACTACATAGTCTCTACTCAGAAGGACTGAGATATTATTTTAATACCAGCGTTTAAAATACCTCATGTTATCTCTTCATTTTTTCCAGGTAGGTTTCATTTTGTTGGTGCTATAACTATGTCAGCTTGTTAGCTGAGAGCACTTATGGTACTAATAAATCCATTTATTAGCAGAAAAAGATGGAATATTTAGACTATGGCATTTTTGTTTTATCCCAGTTTTAAAAGCTGATGGTACTGACAGAACATAGAAAGTGTTCATAGAATCTGATAGAGATGAAACTAAGAGTACCCTAAACTAAACAGGAGAGTTATACAAGTTATTGTAAACACATAGGGAAATATATCCTCTCCAGAGTCTTTGTTTTTTAAAAAGTCTGTCACAAGAAATCCTGTAACAAAAACAGAATTTCCTACTAAATACTTTTTAAATGCTTACTTTTAAGACTTTCTTATGGTAGACAAAACACAGAAAAGCAAAAGATATTTTAGCTATGCTGAGTATATACAGCTCCCACCACCACTGACAGTGATGGGGGCAAAAGCGTGCTGGGGAAATCAGCCCATTAAAATGGTTAGCCTGGTCAGCCTGCCGCTCAGCCAGGCAATAGTGAATCAAGCAGATATGACTCCCATTTCTACTCTGCCAACAGACTACTCATTTGTGTCTCAGGGATCTACATTGCTTTCATAAAGGCAGAGGCAGAGGCCTTTACCGTAGCCTCCAGATCCTTTAATAAACTGTTACACCTTGATTTCAGTAAGGCTTTGCCTTCAGTATACTCCAGCAGTAGCAAAATAACCATGTGCAGCTGTCAATGCTTTTAAGAAACATTCCCATTTCTTAAATCATTTGCTGCAATGTTTCAAAAGGGACACCAGAGGGCAAAAATTATTAAGTGCTGTTCAAATCCAGGCTAGAAGGAGTGGGGACGCAGAGCCCTGCCGGCCCAGGTGTGAGCTGCGTTTTGGGTGAGGCTGCTGGGGCCAGTGGGTTTGTGCATATGGGGAGGCATCGCCTGACCTGCTTCTGCAGCTCCCTTGGTACTGCTGCACTGAGACCGGGCCTCCTCCTCCTGACCAAATGCAAACCAGATGGTACCTCCTGAAGTGAACATAAGTTTTGTTCTTTATGTAGTGCAATGTTAATCCGTACAAATGTTGAAAATGCAGAATATAAAAAGTGGCATGATAAATAGAGTTCCATGTCGAATAATCACCTGACTATGAAACGACTTGTTAAATACATCTTGATAAACAACCAAGAAGCTTTAAATATCCTTCCCCCCCAAAAAAAAGAGTACATTTTCCCTTTGAAGTTTGTCAAGTGTAGCAGATTGCATTATTTTTACTAATCTCACTAAGTATTTAGTATAACCTTTATTCACATTTTTTTTTTTTCTCCAAAACAGCTGTGAACAGACAGCATAGCTAGTCACTCTTTTGGGTACTCTGCAAAAAGAAATGTTGGAGAGGCTTTTGGATATGTTCTCCCATTGTCTTCTGCACTGCAGTGCAACATGTGGGTAGGATTTCCCGTGCCAAAAGAAATGTGAAGACTCTCTTCTGTGCTATTATTATCACTAAGAAAGACTGATTCTGTTGTAGCAATGGAAAACATAAAATATCAGCCATGATGGGTCTCATTTTTTCAGTTTCATACTGCAGGGTATATGTGATGAAAAATCGTGGCCACATTTGATTGTCTTGTAAAGCATTAAGTGACAGAAAATGCAGTGCTTTATAACTCTGAAGCACCTAAAACACGTGTTTGCTTGGTGGTGTGGTGGTTTTACCCTGCTGGGCAGCTGAACTCCACCACAACCACTCTCAGTCCTCCTCAAAGGAAAAGGGGGAGAAAGTATGATGGAAAGGGTTCAAGACTTGAGATAAGGAGACGGAGATCTCACCAATTATCACCACGGACAAACCAGACTCAGTGCAGTGAGATTAATTAATTTATTGCCTATTACTGACAGACCAGAGCAGTGAGAAACTAAAAGCAAACTATAAACACCTTCCCCCCATCCACCCTCTTCTATGTCCTCCCCCCGAGTGGTGCAGAGGAATGGGGAATGGGGGCTGTGGTCAGTCCCTAACGCATTGTCTCCGCCGCTCCCTCATGGTCACTCTCTGCCCCTGCTCCACGTGGGGTCCCTCCCACGGGATGCCGTCCTTACCAAACTGAGCCTGTGCGGGTTGCCCACAGGCAGCAGCTCTGCAAGAACTGCTCCCACACGGCTCCGTACCACGGGGTCCATCCTTCCCCCAGGAGCAAACTGCTCCAGCACAGGTCCCCCATGGGTGGCAGCTTCCCCCAGATCCCCTGCTCCTGCGTGGGCTCCTCTCCACGGGCTGCAGCTCCGGCCCGGGGCCTGCTCCTGCGTGGGCTCCTCTCCACGGGCTGCAGCTCCGGCCCAGGGCCTGCTCCTGCGGGGGCTCTCCATGGGCCGCAGCCTCCTCCAGGCCACATCCACCTGCTCCACCGGGGGCTCCTCCACGGGCTGCAGCGTGGAGATCTGCTCCGTGTGGGACCCATGGGCTGCAGGGGGACAGCCTGCTCCACCAGGGGCCTCTCCACAGGCCGCAGGGGAACTGCTGCTGCCTGCCTGGAGCACCTCCTGCCCTCCTTCTGCAGAAGGTCCTGGGGTCTGCAGGGCCTTTTTCTCACATTTCTCACTTACCTCTCATAGCTGCCGTAGCGCAGTAATTTTTGTTTTCCCTTCCTTAAGTCTGCTCTCCCAGAGGCCCACCCAGCGCCGCTCCCTGGCTCAGCGCTGGCCAGCAGCGAGTCCCTGTCGGAGCTGGCTGGAGCTGGTTCTAATCTGACATGGGGCAGTTTCTGGATTCTTTTCACTGAGGCCACCCCTGCAGCCCCCCTGCTACCAAACTCTTGCCATGTAAACCCAATACAGGGGGTGAGACCAGTTTCCTACAAGTCAGACTTGTACCCTCAGAGGCTGGCAGCTGTCTCCTCATAGCTGGAGCCTGCCATTTGTACTGCCTGTTCAGCCAAGAGCTGATAAAGAACATCATGGATGTTGCTTTTCATCTCCAGACATTCTGTGTGACAGTTCCTTGCCACAGCTCAAACAAAGTCCTTTGAGGCCAAAGCATGACAATCTAAAGGAGCACAGCCAACTATATGAAAATGTGCAATGCGTTCTACAGAAATTCAAACATCTGTGGTGCTCAAAGAAGATTTCATGGAGCTCTGTAAATATTGTTACATGTAATTAACTTCACAGCATGGGTGCACTATTATCCTCAGTTTATGGGTAGGAAGATTGGCACAGAAAAGATAAGCAATTAGCCCTTGAGAAACAAAAACATTCTATACCCCAGAGGGAAGCAGAACCCAAGCCACTAGAACAGTAAACCTGTCCATCTCTTATTTTCCTTAGTACCATCTTGTGGAACTACTGTTTCTAATTTGGATGAGACTACAAACAACAGTTCATGCTTATGAAGTACTGTTGTGCTTTAGAGCAATAAAATGAGTAGAGGAACATGTCCCTTATCAGATTTTCTTCTCATGGATGTTAAATAGCAATTGTCAATTCTAAGCACACAAATCACAAATTCGTGTAATTTATTACTCAGTCTTCAAAAAGAATGAGATTGTCTTAAAGGCTGTGTTCCTTTTTTTTTTTTTTTTTTTTTTTTTAAATAAAAGTGTATCCATCTCTTTTGCCTTCCAGTTTTTGATTCTGTATGATACACTTAAAATACATTTTTAGCTTATCTGAACAACCACTGGAATTAGAAGCATCACTATTGTTGAGAATGAAAGCTGAAATCCCTTTTAGATTTTTTTTTTTTCTGAAAAAGGCAATTTCTATGAGGCTAATCATGGTCAGAGATGGCCATCTGGCTTAGTATCACTTTTGCTTCCTTTGAGCCAACAGCTCTCCGTGTCCTACTCAGTGCTACCACCAGAAAATGGTACCATCAACAGCTGGCTGAGAGATGGAGCTAGTGGTCAAGGCACGGGGCAAAAAAATCCCTCCTGAAAAGCCTGGCTCCAGCATGCGCCCTGTTTTGGTTGTGAACTAGTATGTATGTGCCCGCCCTTCTCACAGCATTAGGAAGGTGAGCAAATGGTCTGAGCACTGGTGACACACTGGAGCTACTGCCTCATAATCTACATTATAAACTGCATTAGAGATACTCCAAATACTTCATTTCATGCTATTAGCTTGGATACTCCTTTAGGTGCTGCAGTCTTTGAAATATGGTGGCCATTATGAGACCTTCATTCAGCTCTTTATACAACTAATTGCAAGGCTAGACCTGGGCAATGCTGGTTGGAAAGCATCCTTAAGCCAGGAACCCAGATGATGCTTTTTTTTTTTTTTTTTTTTTCTCAACTGAGACATGGGAACATCATGGGTGTGTGACAAAGCTCCTGTTGCCCCGGCCCCGCACTGCCAAAACAGACTTTCACACAAATGTTTGCATTAAAGGAACTCCAAAACACTATAAACACTGTGTTGTGACTACATTAACGATCTTGGCATCACTATTTGGCGTTGTGTACTGATGAGAAAATATTCAAAAACTCACAAATGAAAACCACAGGCTAGTCTTGCTTTAAGGATATGAACACTAGGTGTCAGTGCAGTCCAAGGGAAAGGCATCATCACAGGCACCCCAGGAATTGCCAGGGAAAAAGTCTTTATTATTTTATTTTATTTTATTTTATTTTAATTTTATTTTATTTTATATTTTATTTTATTTTATTTTATTTTATTTTATTTTATTTTATTTTATTTTATTTTATTTTATTTTATTTTATTTTATTTATTTTATTTTATTTTATTTTATTTTATTTTATTTTATTTTATTTATTTTATTTTATTTTATTTTATTTTATTTTATTTTATTTTATTTTATTATTTTATTTTATTTATTTTATTTTATTTCTTTTGAAGTAAAAGTAGTTTTTGATTATGTCTGAGAAATTAAAGAAAAAGACAACCATATCATAAATATAGAGGTAAATACAAATATAAATGTAAAAAATTGCATGTGGACAGTATGTTTTATTAGAAGGTGAATGGATGATGTGTACTGCAAATTGGAATCTATTCCAGGATGAACTTTTCAGTACACAGTGACAGAGTCCCCATCTTATTTCAGCTGATGACCCCCATATCGAAAAGGTTTGCTGGACTGAAGCTGCTCAATGCTATTTCCCTACTCAGCATCAATTTTAGATACCAGATTTCACATGATTCAAGATAAGTGGGATACGGTGGATTCGAGAGCACTGATATGTAAGTGCAGAGCATACTAAAGCACAAACAAGCCTATTGAGAAATTATCCATACCTCTCTAACACCTCGTTTCTTTGTTCACTCATCTTTCTTAAACTTTCTTAACCTTTTTTCCTTATTCTTTTCCCTCTATAACCTAAGTATCCTTATCTTCTCCACTCTTTCAATCTAAATGTGTTCTGAAATAATTGCAGACATTGAGAGTTGAAAAAATGAAAATGACAAGTAAAAGTACAAATTTATATTCAGAGCCAATGAATACTTGTATCCCTTCATGTCTGGATTTCATCATTTGCTGATTTGTAATTTAGAAGAGCAGTGTGAATGAGAAACAAAGTTCTGGCATTTTTTTTTCTTTTTATTATTATTTCTCTTTTTTTCAGTCTTTTAACAAATGATGGCTTCTGTCAAAATAACCGCCCATAAAACCTTACATAGCTCCCTTGTGAGATCCTCCTATGCCAATTAAGTTCAAATGAAATGTAGTGGCTTTTTATTTGCTTTTTTATTTATTAAATGTGTCCAGACAGCCTTTGGCTACCATTAGAAATTTGCAAATAAAACAGATGTCTTGTTGATCTGTGTCAGCTCAGTGCAGAGTCCCCTCCAGGATAAACTAGACATGTTCACCACCATGTTCTTAGGCAAGGGCCTGAGAAAACAGATGAGCCACACATCCTGCCCAGAAAATCAACAGGTTGGGATACTGGCAAGCCGATCAAGGAAATGAAATTCACAGGTATACAAAGCTCCTGCCAATGAGTTCGTGACACATGCTGAAATGTCTCTGCTAAGAATGACAGATAAAAAGAATATCCCTGCTGACCTTCTGCAAAGAAAGAGAGGTGGCTCTGGAGGTAGTCTGGTGTCTGCCATGCCTTCTGCCAGCAGTGAGCTCAAAGCTGCACTCTTCAATCACCCACTGCCAGGAGTAATTTTCACTGAAAGGGGTGGATTATACACATTCACAAAGGTTACTTGGCACAGGTGAAGCTCTAAAGACTGGGTTGTTGATTATGCACTTACAAGGAAAGGATACAGATTCAAGGCCGTGAGAGAGCTGCTCTTGACCCTGCTTTGAGCAGGGGGGCTTGACTAGAGACATCCACAGGTCTCTTCCCACCACAGCTATGCTATGATCCTGAAAGTCTTTTCCATTTCTAATTCCTAAGTTCATAGGTTATGTTAGAGAGAAAAGGCAGAGAAGTTGCGATTCTGGTCTACACTTTTGCAGAGGAGAAAAAACAGTGAGTTCAAAGATGTTGTAGTAGGATCAAAGCACTCTAAGGAAAGAATGTGACCTCATGGTGGCCTTCTGAATTTGCTGTAGTTCAGTTTAGAAACATCATCTATTTTCACCCAGTCACTTCAAGCACAAAGTTATCCTGTTAAAAATGGGTGTTAGCAGGTTAAAGAGCTGCAGACTGATAAATGCAGATCTCCTCGATCAAGCCTGATGAGAGGCAGTTACATGCCACATGGGCTGCCAACAGGACAATCTATCAACTCTGTAGGTGTCCAGACCATAACTGAGGTAAGCTGGCAGATGACAGGCAATTATTCACAAGCACAAATAACAAGATGTTTGACAAGCAGCTGGTATTAGATGATGTCTTTTCCTTGATGCTGTGGAAAAAAAAATCCATTTAAAGGTGAGCTGAGGTGAACAGTAAATTATTATTATTATTATTATTATTATTTTCTTAGGATTTAACAGATGTGTACATAATTACTAAGAGAGAAGAGTGTATGGTTAACGTGAATTTACCTTAAAACAATATTTTGGAGAAGTTTTGAAGACATTTGTGCTGTAGTTTGCCAATGCCTACATTCAAGGTCCAGTTCCCTAAGTAAACAGAATGTCTCACAAACAACTTGAAAACTTGAAACAGAGAATTTTGCTGAATTCTCCTTCTGACTTCATTACTATAGAGTATGGATACACTGCTTTCTTCTGACTGACTCACTCGTAGCAAAGTTCACTGTTTCTATGTCAGTCCTCATGCTGTTGTTACGTTAGATACCATCCCATCACCTTCCTTTCTTCTGGCTTCTGTCCTACACTTTCTCTCTTCTCAGTTTATATTCCTTCATCTGGGCACATTAATGTACTTCCCATAAACTTCATGGACTTTTTTGTTTTTTTTTCTCTCATAAAACAAGATTCTTCTTCATCAGGGCCAACTCTATAAATGTCTGAGTCCTGCTGAATCACTCATTAGCATCACTCCCACAGACTTCTCTTGAACAATCCTATTTCCAATAGCACATCAGTGCATGACTGCCAAAGAAAGATCCCAAAGAGAAACACAGCTGCCACTCAACATGCCCAGCATGACACTAACACATGTGATGTCATTCCACAACCACAGGACTTGCTGTTATTCTGTTTTGTTTTTTTCCCAGCCACTGATACTGGACTAGCAACTTCCCAAAGAACAGTTATTTAATAGCAGCTCTGCAAGCCAGAGAGCCTGAGCTAGCAGCTTTAGAAAGGCAGAAGCTGTGGTTTGGTTTCAATCTGGCCAGCTTGCAAGTCAACGACAAAGGACCTCTGCTATGTCATAGGCCCAGACAAACAGAGGGCATAAAACGGTAATTTCACAAGAGGAACTGAGCTTTTATAATAAGCTTAGGAACCAAAGGGTGAATAGCAAAGGCTAAGGAGAGCATACAGAAAGACAATGCCTACTTCTCTTCCGGGATAAGAGGGAAAATATTTGTCTTCTTTCCTTGAGCTTGGAGCTCAGCAGAACTTTCTCTCTCTTTTTTTTTTTTTTAATTATTTATTTTTAATTTTAATTTTTATTTATTTATTTATTATTAGGTAGGCAAATCATGTGGCAAATCAAAATATGCAGCTTCTTTTTGGCCATAAATTAGTAATCCAGATGTCATTCCTAAAAGCATATTCTCTTTCTAGCCCACAGCCAGCCATCACTTGAGCACTGTCATACACTGTACATGGTAGGGTATTTAACCTTATGCCTTTTCAACAACATCTAGCACAGCAGCTGAGAAGAGAAGACCCTGCAAAATTGGCATGAAAGAGACATAGAAAGAGACATAGTTCTCTTCTGGCTTCTCTAAAAGAAGAAATGAGCAGAGACTGTCATGCTAACTTTCCCAAGAAAAGAGACTGTCATCAGTATTATCCACTCAAGCTAAAATTCAGGGGGATTAAAATTGCAAATTCAACACATTCGTCTCTGTGGCTTTCCATGATGAAGAGGCATATCCCTGTCTTTTTGTTCTCTACCCATCGGGTCACCAGACCTCTATCTTTGTCTTGCTTATTTGGATCCATTCTCAGCAACACATGGCAAGTTTCTTCTGAGGAGCTTGGTCAAGGGGTGTGGTCCAAATAAGACTCATCTAAAGAAAAAATAACAGGAAGTTTTAGCTCTCCCATCTTCAAATCTTGGTCCTCCCTGAGAGCCAACAAGGCTTTATTTGTTGTACATGCTCTACATTAGGCTTCCTCTGCTTTTGGTCATTCAGAGTCTGTCTTGTCTTGCTATGGTGCTCTGTGAGGAGAGCTGCAGGGAGAGGTTAAGAGAGGCCAACCCTGTGCTCTGATGTGGCTGAACATGATATCCCTAGTGTTTATAATAGATTGAAACTACAGTGACAATAAGATTTCACATGTGTCCAAGGCATGCATATATATGCATGATGGAAGGGCTCCATAAATATTCCTAAGTGTTCAGTGTTTCCTCTGACACTCAGTGTTTTTAGATCCTTGCTAACAGTTCAAGATATAAAGTATGTATTGCTGTGAACATCATTTACAATTCTCAGATAATTCCCCTCTCTCCCCCCCACAAAAAAAAAAAAAATCACCCTGATACTTTCTCCTGAATATACTTCAAAATTTTTATTACATAAATTGCTTATCTGCAAAATTTGAGCCTGGTTGTGACATAGGCATCACATGTTATCATTTCTGCTGTCTGGATTTGATAAACAAGAAAGCATTTCCTGCAAGAATTGTCACACATGCATTTTTTGTAATTGTAATTGTAAAGCTTATGGGAGAACATTCAGCTAACTTTACAAATTCCTTTTCTCTGGGCATTCATGCCACTGAAATGCAATCGCTTCAATGTTTAAGGCAAGACTGAAACGTCAAAGGGAAATAGAAAATGGCATAAGCATATATATTTCCTTGCAGTTATAGAAGATTCTTGGACTATTTTTTCAATTCTGATCTTCTGGAATTTTAAATAGATTCATGAATTTGTATATGCCCACAAAGAAGAAAATCTAATTTTAATTGCTCATAGAAATGTAATTTATCCTCAAATATTTAATTTGAGATTCATATTTCAACTCAGGTTATCAGCACTATAATCTGTAGGAAAGAAACAGGAATGCCATGAGTTCTTTAAAGACGGACCGGTTTTCTGTTGAGTTCACTAGATGTACAAAGAAGTATAAAAGACATCTCTGTATTTTAACAAAAAAAAAATAAAAATGCATTTTATCATTGCCTCATTCCAACTTTCTTATTTCTTTTTCTTTCTAGAGGCCAAATGATTTTTTTCTTTTCATTCAAGTACCTTATAAGGGAATCATATTTCTGATTAGAACCTTTTAAAAGCCATTAAAAGAAAGAAATTATAAAGACTATAAAAAGCTACCTCTTTTGGCTAGAGAATGGATTATCACCTCTGAACTGAGTATACATTGAATTTTGAACCATAATAAATAATAAATAAAAATATTTTATGGGTTCACTGGAATTTGATAATAATTTTCTACCCAAGTCAACATATTAGACTCTTGTAGTGTTGTCAATTCACAAGATTTAAGCTTGAATATCTCTAAAGTGGGTGTTCTGCTGTAAAGCTGGAAATTGGCCTGTTTGTAATTCTTGGGGTCAAATATCACCGCCATGTTGGGAAGTGACCACTGCATGCACAAGTGCAATTTATAGAATTCCTGCAGGGACACAAATCACCCAGTCGAGAGTGGAAATGATATCAGATGACTCAGTGTCAAACCAAAGGAACCTAATAACAAGTATTTACAAGCCCCTAAATAGAGGACACTCGGTATGTTAGCTTTGGAAGCAGAAATGTTAAAATCACTGGGTACAGCAGTTGCCATAAGCATGGAAGACTTTTAAAAAAACCTCTCAGGAATGATTGCTTCAAAAAAACTGTGTGATGTATTTCTTTTCCCTTCAAGTCAGAATGAAGGTAAGGGGGAAGTTATCACAGGGTTATTGTGATCCTTTAGTATAAAGACACCCATCCATCCTTCATGCTGAATGTGCACTGCTAGAGCAAGACATCAGCTAATGCACCTATACACCGGACATTGTGTTATTAATGGTCCTGCTAATAGTTGGTGACAGTGAGAGAGTGGATTTCCACAGTTCACAGCCCTTTGTAAGACTTCTTCTGGAACATTTCTCTCCACTATCATCACCCCGACTCCCCGTCTGACCTCTTTATCAGTCAGTGAGTGGTACCAGAAGCTTAGGACACATAATCACAGCAGTGTGCCATGTGTGCTCTGCAGAGCAGCACAATGCAGAGGGAAAAATAGAAAAAAAAAAGGAAAAAAAAAAACAAAAAAAAGCATTGCTTCAAAAAATACAAGTTCCTATTAATATTTCATGCAGTAATAACACGATTTTGTTTCAACTCCTTTTGCATTTACTAATTTCACATGTATTTTCCTGTGTCAACTTCAAGTGAATCTTCATATTTATAGTTATGCAACATGATTTAAAATTCACCACGGTCAGTGAAAGTGCTGCCATTGACTTCACTGGACTTTGGATCAAGTCCGTATCTACATTAGACTTCTGCCTCCCTTGACTCCTAGCCATGAATCCAGAGGCTGAACCAGGCTTATGTACATAGTCAAGGAATTTAAAAGTACAATTAAAAGCAAATACTATTGTGTTTTCTTCCACTTCTGCCTCCCTTTGAAGAGAAATAGCTGCTCATTTCAGTACATCCACAATTAAAGTTAAAATCAACAGCTACAGGTTAGTTTAATTCAAGCGTGCTTTGTGTTCAGCAAACCACAGAAAATGGAAGCTTTTCTCCTGTCTTCTCACAGACCAAGTGGTTGAATCTACGTTGTTTGGAAGAGATAATATTACATACATGCTGAAGCACAGTACTGGCTCTTGGACAGCAGTCGGTGTCTTCAGGAGCACCTGGAGTTCTCCAGGCCCTTCAAACCTTGCACTTGGCCTTCCACATAAATATATCTAAACATTGTAACACTGTTGTTAGCTGTAGGAGGAAGGGCACCTGTAATGTACTGTTCCACGTGAGACAGCAGAGGCATTGAATCTCACTATGCTGTCTCTTGAACTTGCCAAAGCTTCTCCTTTGAGACGCTTCATTTACCATTTGCAATATTTGTGGTTCCTGTACTTCCACAGAAATCCTACATGTAAGTTGTAAGGTGGGCAAAGCCATCATTCTCCCTAACACGGAATGATCCAAGAACAATAGTAAGTACTTGACTGTCAGTTTTGAGTAACTTCTAAAAACTTCTTCTTTTGGAAGTCTTCTTCAAACTTCTTTCGACTAAGTTTGCATTTGAGCTGTTCACAGAGGTTGAAAATATTCTCTCTCTCTTTCTTTTCAGAAACAGCAATGTTTTTGTGTTGTGTACCAGTTTCCTTAATTTAAAGATCAGTGATGGTGCTTTCAGTTCTTTACAGGAGAAGTAACTTCAGTCTTTCCGCTATTCCTTTTGTGTTTTTCACCTTGCTAGAAGAGCACGTGAACATATCACTTAAGGTATGTTAAATTTTCTGAAATAAGAACTTAAAGAACTCTTCTAGTTGGTTTGTTTCCTTAAAACAAAATATGTATATAACTCTCACTCAAACTCAGAAAAGGTCTTTGATTAGCATAATGCAAAAAGCTACCCCAGTTTGCACAGTACTTCTGAGGGCTGGTCAAATGGAAAGAACTTACCTTTTATTTTCCTTTTGTTTTGCGTTGCTTATTGATACCAGTAGTACCTTTCAAAAATCTCTGACTATAGGTTAGTGACTATGACTGCTGGTTTAACCATTTCACAGTCATGATTTTAGGTAGTTTTATGCCTTTAGTGAACAGCTGTATGGAGTGTGTTTGGGAATGTTCCCGTTTTTTCTTTTTTATTATTTTTTTATTTTTTCCCCTATCTTATTGATTGTTGTGTAGTACTATATGTCCTATAACACTTACAGGACACTGGACAGTTATAACCTTACTTATAACCCAAGCACATCCCTCTCCAGGTGTTGTATTCCCTGCTGTCTAGAATAGGACCATGCCATTATTTGTCTTTTTACTCTGAGACATTAAAGGAGCAAGAGATCCACCATACATGCTCTCTACCCTAGGCTCAGACATGCTGCTCTCTCTCTCATAGTTCTTGGTCAGTGTTTCCAATTCTTGCAAACTTGGGGTAGTGAGGAGGTAACGTTTTTTTAGCTTTCTTTCCCAGAAATCCCAGCACATAGAATCAGGTCAATATAGGACGTGCTCAGATTAAAGACAAGCAGGACCTAGAAGTCATTCTGTAAACACTATTGCTAATACTGCCTGGCTACTCAATTAACATGTCTGATCATTGAAGATGCTTCTGAGATTGCAGCACTTGGAGAATCCTTTGGACCTTTGTCTTAGCATGTCTTTCTAGTCATCTACTTTAAAGAAATCTGGAGGATCTTAATTTTCTTGGAGATTGTTATTCCTCTATCAGATTGACTAATAGATTCAAAACAGAGAGGCAGGAGGAGTGGTGAGACACAACCCAAGCATATGCCGACCATGATACACGCCTCATTTCTTTAGGAAATCAGAGAGGAAATCAGCTATCATTTTACATTTTAAAAGGGTTTGGATTTCTGCAGACATTTATGGGTAGCATACAGCTCCCTGGGCTGCACTGGCAGGGAGAAGCCCAAGGTGAAGAAGGTTTTCAAGCCCAGGGAGTGTCCTTCTCAGCAGCTCCACGAGGAGATACAGACAGCTGCTCTGATCTGGCCCCTCCTGTGCCCGGGACTAGACCTTGCCAGGTGCTGCGCATGCTGGCCCCACTCCAGCAAAGCACTTAAGCACATGCTTAACTTTCAACACATCAATTACTCATGCAGAAGTCAAGCCCGGAGAAGCTGCTGCAGAGATAGCAGTGAAAAGGAAGTGGGGAGGTGGTGACCTTAGTGCCTCTCTTTCCCAATGGGCCTGTCTGCAGACATCATTCAGGGCCTGGGGTAAAACGATCGCAGAGGCTAATAGGTCAATGACCTGCTACTCTATCGTTGGCCTAGCCCCAACCTTTGCAAAAGAGAGGAGAAAGGAGGGGGGAAGATCTGTACAGTTTGTCAGATGTTATCACTGTTGATACGACAAAGCTTTGCTTTCAGGAATTTTTCTTTCCTGGTTTGCTGTGTAAAAAGATGGCAACCCAGAGAGCTGTGGTGGCAGAGAAGAAACTCACAACCTTTTGTTCTTGCTCTGCCACTCACATCTGTGACAGGTTTCCTTTCTCCCTTAAGCTATTCCAATTTCTAGCTCTGCGTGCGTCAAAATAAGTTTCCAAAGCAAATCACAAATGTATGGGGTAATTAGAGCTGTCATTTTGATGTCGAGGCAAAACACTCCCCTTCCCAAGAAGAGGTACACCTCCTGCTCAACAGCATGTTGTAGTGATGATGAAGGATTTGGCATTTGCCTCTCTGTAATTGTTTTCAGTTGGGGGATGGGATAAAGGAAAAATAGGGGAGTTGCTTTATGATACTGCCACACCAGTCCTTCTCTGTTTCGAAAACTCTTGGAAAATGCTGCTGAGAGGGAGACGACTACGCATAATGACTAAAACACACAAAAGTGACCCTAGAGTCACCTCTTCAAAAATTTGGACATCTACAGAATTAAAAGAAAAATTAAAATATATATTCAAAAACAACAATTATTGAGAAAAGGAAAGGAAAGGAAAGGAAAGGAAAGGAAAGGAAAGGAAAGGAAAGGAAAGGAAAGGAAAGGAAAGGAAAGGAAAGGAAAGGAAAGGAAAGGAAAGGAAAGGAAAGGAAAGGAAAGGAAAGGAAAGGAAAGGAAAGGAAAGGAAAGGAAAGGAAAGGAAAGGAAAGGAAAGGAAAGGAAAGGAAAGGAAAGGAAAGGAAAGGAAAGGAAAGGAAAGGAAAGGAAAGGAAAGGAAAGGAAAGGAAAGGAAAGGAAAGGAAAGGAAAGGAAAGGAAAGGAAAGGAAAGGAAAGGAAAGGAAAGGAAAGGAAAAAGGAAAGGAAAGGAAAGGAAAGGAAAGGAAAGGAAAGGAAAGGAAAGGAAAGGAAAGGAAAGGAAAGGAAAGGAAAGGAAAGGAAAGGAAAGGAAAGGAAAGGAAAGGAAAGGAAAGGAAAGGAAAGGAAAGGAAAGGAAAGGAAAGGAAAGGAAAGGAAAGGAAAGGAAAGGAAAGGAAAGGAAAGGAAAGGAAAGGAAAGGAAAGGAAAGGAAAGGAAAGGAAAGGAAAGGAAAGGAAAGGAAAGGAAAGGAAAGGAAAGGAAAGGAAAGGAAAGGAAAGGAAAGGAAAGGAAAGGAAAGGGAAAGGAAAGGAAAGGAACACAGGAAACTGAAAGATAAGGTCCATCCCTTCAGATCTCCAGCAACTGAAGAACTTTTTCTAGATGCTTGGAGAAGGATCTTTAAAAAGTACTGTGACAGTCAGGCATGTAGCCCACATCCTCACTCATCCAGAGTGACCCTCAGGGACACATCTGAAGCTGCCTTCACAAACTGCCACAATAACGACATTCTCACCAGGAGTCTGCTCTATACTCTTCTCATAGTTTGTTTTTAATATGAGCATGTTGTAATAACAGCAACATATATGGTGATAATTATTTCAAAGGCTCCTACAAAGTGCATACAAAAATGAACTATTTTCCAAGCAAACTGCCCCGGTTTAGCTCCTGAACTCCTGTGCCATACACAACTCCCCCATTTTGTAAAACTGCAGCTTGCTCCCCAGTCTTCGCTAGGCTACCTGCAGCATCTCAGTTACAGGAAATTTCAATCAGAACTGAGTCAAAGCTATGTTTTAGACGTGGAAAGAGTGAAAACAGTTGGAAGGCTATCTAAAATGCAAGAGAGGAAGAAAATGGGCTTTCTAATTGAGATACAAGACACTTGCATTCATATTTGCTCTCCAACTAGTGTCTGATTCACTTTTGGTGAGTCATTTGCTCTCTGTGTTTCGGAGTCCCCAGCTCTGCAGAGAGAAACACTACGATTCCTTTCTCCCATCTTTCATGCATTTTCTTAGCGTGCAGGGAGGTACTACTGTGAACCACTTAAATCAGAGAGGGAGCTTGTTTGTGATGCTGTTCAGTGATGCGGTTTGCTGATAATAGTTTAAGGACTGCCTGTGTACTGCAATTCATTGCCCTGTCAGTTGTGCCACTATTAATTTTTCTGGCAGATGCTGAAACCAGAGCAGGAAACTTATCTAGCTAAAAATAAGTCTTGCCTGACCAACATCATTTCTCATTCAGGTCAATGTACTGATAAGTACAGTGTGATCCCATCAAAAGGTCCTAGCACAAGTGGGCTGTGAGACATAGCACAGGGGTGGGAGCAAAGACAGATTTCTCAAGCTAGTTTACCCAGCATTTAATTTCATTGAAGCCTGAAAAAAATATTTTAGGCTGGAGAAGCATCAGGTATGGTTACTGAGTATCTGCTGCAACTCCATTATGAAACTTTGCCCTTCTGCAGGACTTGTATTCAAGTTCCGCAGCAGCTCTTTGCAAACATTAAGTGCTGTGTTCCTACAACACACCTGGCAGGCAGATAGAGTATCCTCTTATCAGATGGGCAAAATGAGCAGCACAGTGATCACCACTGGCTCAGCCGTGCAGCACGAGTGAATGCGAGAGGCAGCAAGAACCACGACGTCCTAATTGCCGGACTGATGCTTGAACTACCAGGCTTCTGCTGGAAACCGGTGGCCACGGGCTGACACTGCCAAGAGAAAGATGCTTCAAGCAACAATAAGAATGGGGTGAGGAGTAACAACGATATGACTTGCAGATGGCTTTCATTAAATGGAGGTTTTTATTGGATTAAAGACACAATTTGGAGTCTACAGTAGAACTGCCTGAAATACTTTCATCTAATCTTGAAGAAGCTTTTTGACCAAATCAAACATTTTGCTGGGAATTTTTCAATTCCACTGAAATTTCCTGGGGGATTCTTGGTTTGAAATAACAACAACAACAAAAAGTAATTTCAAAACAGTCGTGTTTTTTAGTTTTATCACTGAATATGAAATATACTTTATATAAAATGTATGCTTCTGAGAATAATTGTTATTTTTGCCAGCTCTTGCCAGGAGAAGCTTTGTGGTGGATTATCATGATTGACTGACTGGGCTACAAATATTGTAAAAAGTGAAATACTTTTATGTGTTAAAGAAGTAACATTACAATACTTATTCCAGTGATGAAACTAGTGATGAAAGTTTCCCTGAAAGAAAGCTTCCTTCTTATTCTATTCAGTGTTTATCTTCAACCTTTAAAAAATATCCCTGTATCCCTGTTTTCATAATAAAAGCAATTATCTTGTGACATTATTTTGGCTTTAGGGTTTTGGGATCAGGGGCTTAGCAGTTAAAGGATAATTGCATTTAGCCAAATGTAACCATTTTCACACATGGTTGTGTCCTAAGGAAACCCCATCAGTGTGCAAATTACATTGATTTGCAATGCACAATCCAAATAGAATGATATAGATGCTTACAGCTCTATTTCCTGCCATATTCTAGGCTGCTAACATGTACTTTCTATGCCTTTTCTTTTCTTGGGCAATTCCACATAGGTAACCTTATGGACAGACACTGACGCTATGCGTGAACAAGATTAAGTCTTTGAGTAGTCAAAGGAAGTAAAAGATTTGCCATACTAGGTTTTTGAGCCTATCTGTGATTGCTTCAATAAACAAACCAGCTGAAACTTTAGCTGCACTTTCCTTCTAATTTTTCAACTGTTCAAAATTAGCTGTGGACCTCAGGCTCCAGTACAAACAGAGTCCCAAACCCCACCTAAACTGACTCCTCAAATGCCAGATAAATCCTTCCTGATTATGGTTCATAAAAATAAGAAATGTTTATAAGCATGGAAAATAATATCCATATTTTCATAAATAATGAGAACAAGTGGTGAGGGAGGTTAAGGGAAAGGATGCAGATTGTAATTCTAAACCAAAGGAACAAAAAACAAATCCAGCAACCCCCTGAAAGATTCAGAAGTCCCATCAGACCGAAACCAAATGTTTTCAAAGTCTGCAAAAACCTTCTGGTGTGAAATAATATTGAGTCTCAATGAGAGTGTGGTTAGCAATAAACTATAAATCACTGCACAGAGAGCTTTCTAACTGGCGAGTGGCAAACACATGAAGGCTGTTTCTCCATACATATGGCTTATTTGAATATAATTTCTAGGTTGTTCATAAGGAAGCAAGTTTTATCTAATATCACTGTATTTCAGAGCCCTTTCAATCTCTTCTGAGCTCCGCTGGCTAATTCCAGCACAAGCTGACAGAGAGCTAGAGGCTTGAAGTGATTATGGTTCTAAAAGCCCTGTAAGTGTCACCAGCAGACACCAGAGACAGTAAAGAGGTGAGACCCATGGTGAACATACCAACAGCAGGGACAGCTGTGGTTGAAGCTCAAAGCCATGGGGTTTTTCAGCTGCAGAACTGAAGCCAGAGGCAAACAAGTTCTGTTGCTCGCTGAACAGCTTCAGTGTCTTACCAGTGGCAATATTTGGGGAAAGAACCTCTGCTCAGACTCAGTTCTTCTCTTATATTTGTTTCATAACTTTTCTCTCCTTTAGCTTCATATTGGGAAAAAACTTAAAGAACAGGTGCTGAACAAAGGCCCCCGAGTATGCAGGGACTGAGGCAGACAGCCTATTTTCTAACACCAGGCAGGTGTATCTCTTTCTCCTTCATCCTTTCTCCTGAAATTCTTTACTCCACAGTGTTTCTACCCACCAGGTAAACAACAACAACAACAACAAAAAGTATTTCCATGGACTGCAGCAGTCACTGCTCCAACAGTATTACATGAGCCCCTAGAGAGGCTCTTCTATAAGGTTCTGTGGCTGCTCCTGGAGACAAGGCTCCTGGCAAAATGTTCATAGGCTTCCTCTCTCTCAATCTTCTGTGATAACATTTCAATCACAGGTAGGAAAAGATTTGTCTTCCCAGCAGTGTATCCACACCTGATAGTGGAGGGAATGAAGGAAGGTGAATGAATGAAGGGCAGTAATGATCTGCATTATATGAGCCTCTGAGCAAAGGACTCTTCCATAAGGGCCCCTGAAAGACCAACTTCTTCCATAATACCTGATGAATCACTTTTCTGATGCAATTTGTACATCTATGTCAATGAAACTCCAGTTTAAAGCCATTTTAGTTGCCACCTGCTGTATGGTACAGACAGGACAGTGTTCAGCATTGGTTAGCCATCTGAGTGTTTAACAGCTTCTCAGCAGGTTTTGCAAATTTTATACTGATTCAGGAGCCCCCTGAAATCTCACTGCCACGTGCAGTGGTTGTGACTATATGGTTGGGTGTGACTTTGTGGAGGTGGTAGTTATGGAAAGGCATGGCAGAGCCCAGGAGCCTGAACCTTGTTTCAACCTGTAATGACCTTAGCAGGCTGTTCAGAAAGGAACTTTATTTTTTTGGAATGGGAATTTGCTGCATAGAGAAAAAAAAAGGCTGACTGTGTGTGCTGAAGGCAGAATTAAATGAGAGCAAGGAGACAGGCCAGAGAATGGATACTCCCCAGGAGCATTCAACTGGAGTTGTGTATTGGGGGACAGAAAAGAAATGAGCCAGCTGAGCTTGATGTTGCAGAATGAATGTGATTTGTCTTTTATTAATAAAAGAGGTCTCCCCACAAAGGAAATTCCCATCCTGGTCTGGTGATGTAGCACTAAGTGGTAATTGATACATGAAATGCCAAAGCTTGTAGATATCTAGTTACACTGGAGTAGACACTCTTTGGGGCTTGTAATTACAGGGAGTTGGCAGACATACAGATTTCATCTTTGAGAGAGAAAAGGACTTTCTACTCTTCTGCCAGCTGGGATGACTAAGCTCAGTGCCAAACTGGACATACCTTCCAGAGCATTTGTACAGCAGTGTTCAGTTCTACCTCAAATTCTTTCACTGTGTTTCTGAAATGAACTAATAAAATATTTGTAAAGGCACCTGCAGTAGTGAGGCATCTTGGAGAGAAAAGCCAAGTCCTGCCTCTCTATCAGAGGAAGGCACAGTAGAGAAAAAGCAATAGCTTAGAGCTGAGTAGGGGAGAAAAAGGAATAGTTTCATAATGTCTGGGGCACAAATGATGGATCAAGGACAGCTGGTATTTCTAGTCACTGCCCTGGCTGCATGCAGAAGCTTGCTCTCTGGAGCTGTCCTAATGGTGTGAATTAGGCACTGATGTAGCAAACCATGGGACAGATGTGGTTTCTCAGGCACTCCACCAGAGGCAAGCTGCCCAGGGGACATTTGCAGAGTCCAGACATGTTGTAATCACACCTGGAAAGGTAGACTGCTCTCCGTTGCTCTCTTCAGACTGTCTTTGCATATTTTCCCTCTGATTTGCAGTACTGAGATAAATCACATCAAGTCTGTTCTTGGGATCTATGCTGGCTGCCAAGGTGGCAGATGATCAGCTATTTGATATTTAGTTAGACATCTCTACATGAAATATGCAAAACCTGTGAGAAAAAGAGCAGTGCTAATATTTTTTTGGTCAAATTCTGCTCTCAGTTGCACCAGAGGAATGCAACTGAATTCAATATGATTTACAGGAATTAAGGGGCATCGCTTTATTATTAAGATGACATTTTGATTTTAGTTGCAGTTAATAGTGTTGACCAGCGACAAATCTCAAAGAAAAGTAACACTGTTGTTTGTTTTTCTTCTCTAACTGCAGTGCCAGCCCCAGTTTAACAAAGTACCCTATAATATTTGCTTAGGCACAGAACTTGTTAGCCTAGCTTATTTTTACTGTTTATCCCATGTTTCTGTAAAAATGTGCAAAAAAAAAAAAATTGTTAATGCCAAATGTTCTCAAATACCAACCCCCCCCCCCTTTTTTTTTTTTTTCCACAGGCATAGCTTATGCTAGGAAGAGTTTGCAAGTATGTCTATGCTGGAATTTTTATATCAATAAACCCCCAAGGGGTGGTGCAACTCCCAGCAGTACACTGCTTCCAAGGATGAAATAACACATCCTGGCAACCTGAGCGTTTTTAACCAACATAGCTGCAAGGATTTTTTTTTTTTTTTTTTTCTGAGAGAATACCAGAAAAACCTTCTCCTGAGAAACCAAGCAGAGACTCCACATTGGCCAGCTGCTTTGGACATTCACCTGGCATAAACATTTCTTCAGCCCTGGCACTACTGCCTACCAAAAGCTTACTCTGTCCCTCTATACTCATCCATCAGAGCTGCTACAGGACAGTTTGATAAACTGGTGATTATGATGGAAGGTGGAAGAGCTGGGAGTCAGTCAGGCAAAACAGGAGCTGGAAGCAGGGTCTAATGTGCCTCAGGACGGCTCAAACACCAGCCTTTCAGCTAGCCTCAAAGGCAGAACTCTATCTGATTTTCAGCAGAAGCCTGTGTTTGGGCCCAAGAAGTCTTTACCAAGGAAGATGTTTTTGCAGCTGATACGCCTCTGCGAAGAGCACAGCTTTTAAATATTGGCTGTTTTCTGACAGAAGCACATGCACAGTCATATTTGCCTGAAGAATTTCTGATCAGCTCTTGTTGTGAGCTCAGGAAAGGCCAAATGACCTAAGGGTTACAAAGTGCCAGTTACAGATAGCGTTTCACATTTTTTTTGTAGAAAAATAATTATGAAACTACTGAATTTTTCTGCTGCTTTTTTTTCTGTATGTCTTCCAATGCAAAATACTTTATTCTCCCAGTGGAAACCAATCATTTACTAAATATTTAGCGTAATTCATATCTCTGTCTCTCAAGTGGGGCAGTGTTTACACTACAAAAGCAAGAGTCTTTCTTCTTATTCCACAGTCACTCCATAGAAATAAATACAAACCACAGAACCCGCACAAATCTTCGCTAAGGCACAAAATTTTAAACACCTTATGGATTAATGTTTATGGAGCCTGTCAAAGATTTAAAACCACAACCAGAAAGAAAGGTTTTCTTCAGCTCTGAGAAACGAACTTTTTGCCTCATGTCAGCGTCAGCTGAAAAACCCTGGGCAAGTTGTTTGTCTAAGCAGACAGGTCCTTATTCAATTGTTCACAATGTCTTTGTACTTAGTGCTTGCTGTAAATTTGTCTCTTTGCCACCCTCTTTACCTCTGCGTGCCTCAGAGACAGGGGCAGCCAGCAGCTTACCACTAACTCAGCCTAAGGGGAAATGCTAGCAACAAAGACCAGTCTGCCAAAACCCATAAAACCTTCTGCTTTTTGCCTTGCTTTAAAAAAAATATAATAATATTGTGCTTTCTCTAAAGTGGTAAAGCAACACATGCCCAAATGAGTTCTTGACATTACGTTACAGGATTTTTTAAGGGTTTTGAAGAAACCTTGGCACTTATCAACATGTTCTCCAAAACGCATAATTGTTAATTGGTTTAGTAGTCAGCAAAGGTAACAAACTGGTTATAGAAGGTGCAGCCAAGTAGCTCTTTGTGAGGCAATGTGAAGCCCATGAAAATCACAGCCTCTGAAACACCAAGTAAATCCAAATGGAAAGAACTGATTAAAAGCAGAAATGGAGCCATATCCACTGCCATGATAACCTGTTGTTTTGCTGCCGCCATTCTATGAAAATGTACCTGTTCTTACCAGCTGGGTAAAAACAGCCATGGAAAAATCATAAAAAAGAAATGAAACAAGCATTCTTGACAAACGGTGGTATTTTTCTTGAAGGCTTAACTGAGCTTCTCTCTTTGCTTGTCAGTTTTGTCCTCGTTCTGACAGTTAAGAAAATATGACTCTTAATGGACTAAAAGTCCCCGTCACCCACTGCAAAGAGCTTGAATAGGTCAAGCATGGCCACTCTTATATAGATGCAGTGTGCCACTACCCCCTGAAGGCACCCAAGACCTGTCCGAGGCTATGCGCTGCGGACCAGCTGCCTCGCAGGCCTTATGGGGATGTCCCCGTAAGACCACAGGCCTGTGGTGCAGACATTCCTGCTCTCCACTGATTGTAGGGTCCTCCCCACCCTCTTGATCATGTTTCCATCATTTCACCCCTGCAAATGAGAGTGTTGTTTGTAGCCATAAGCTACGTTTTCCCATTTAGCACAGAAGTTTTTCGCCCCCGTGTGCCTGTTATGAGGACGGGGTAGGAAGGAAGTGGAGGTGGGATGAGGAGGAGCTAGCCTCGGCCTCTTTGCTTCCTACTTCCTGCTTTCTTAAAAGGCATTAATCTTTGAGCAAGGTGCGACAGTATGCAGGCCTGGAGTCTGAAGCCCGTGTTTATGTACAGATGGGAGGGTGCAGGAAGGGGCAGGGAGGCTTCCCAGCGCTCTGAGGCGGTTTCGCCACCATCTTGTCCTGGGCTGATCTCTGTCAGTGGTGACAGTGTGGCTCTGGCACTGGGCCGACTTAGGCTTTGGTGCCTGGGCTGAGGCTGCTCGCTGTGGTGAAGGCTTCACAAACACCTTGTGCCCACAGGAGACTGGCTTGGGACCACAAAGCTTGCTTTACACTGGACTGAGGGAGAGGCTGGCGAACATAATGGTTTTTGGGTTACTATGGGTTTCCAAATCTGAAATAGCAAGCTGGTACACAATACAAATGTCAGTGCTGGGGACTGGAAATAAGAAATACTCATGCACTTTACCTAGCTTTTTATTCCACTTTTAGGACTGTATGAAATTTCCACCGCTAAAATATCACACTTTTCCTGTGAAAGCATTTCCATCTATCCCCACAGTAGAACTCTTCCTGTCCTGAGAAGCAGTGCATATGGGATGGTGAAGTAGCATATCTCTGACAGCTGTCCAGGATATTCCCGATAGGAAGACTTCTTAAATCTTCTAATTCAAACTGTTCATTCCTTCATTTCTATCTGTGAGTGGAAAGAACTTCCTCTGCTAAATGCTGAGCCATACAGCCAACAGGTACAGCCAGCAAAATAAGTCTGGTCAAGGAAGGGGAATAATATGAGATAAGTGCATTTATTTGTGTGCCCAATGATTTCAAATCTATTTTATGACTTATGCATTTTTCTACTGCATCCTGTGTTGCTTCAGATATTCACTAGCACTCAGGAAGGCATTTTACCATCAGTATATCACTTCATGTAATACCCTTTTTTTTTTTTTTTTTTTTTTCTGTATGATTTTCACTCTTGGTGTAAATCTAGTTATAAGCATTGTGGATATATATATCCCTCCCCAGACAGAGCTCCTCTCTCTGACAGCCTCCAAACTATGGTTTGTTTCCAAGACTCTGAGAACTGTGCAGAATCCCGTGGTTGTTTCCAGATGATCAGACACCAGACTGTTTGTCAGCACCATTTCCAAAAGGCTATTTTTTTGTTCTTCCCTCTATCAGCACTCACATTCTTTTTGCCATCCCAGGTGTTCATCTAACACAGGAGCGAGCTGTTTTTTCAGGGTTTGCTTTTGATCCCAACCTTACCATCCCAAGGTCTACATTTGGGTGAAAGGGGAGCACTTCTGGCCAAAGGGCCATGAGGGATGATTTAATGTAAGGTGAGTGAGTCAGCAGCAATGCCTCTGTCTGCATTACAACAGCCAACCTCCTTCAGAAAAGCCTGAAGAGCATGCTTAGCTGGGAGAAACATGGCAGAACTGTGGCTCTGAGAGGTGGGGAATGTACTAGCTCTGCTCTGCTCTCACCCTACAAGATGCAGAGCATGATTTTGTGTGTGTGTTGTTATTGCCTTGAAGGATTAAGTCATTTTCCTCATACTGACTGCTCATTAAAGTGTGATAAATCCCACACTGTAAGCTCTAATCATGAAAAATGCAACATGCTAATACTGGAAGATCTCACCTAAGGATGGCACTTTTCAAAGCTATCTGTGTTTCCCAAGCAAAACCAGTCACACGTGGGCCCGTTCCTCCTACCCACTCACAATTTTGACTTTACTCCTACATTCTGTCCCCTTTTTAAAAGGCTGGTTTCATGGCTTTATTTTTAATGATCACATAATGCGTGGGCCTTGGTGTTTTGGGATTAGGGTTTGGCTCACCTATGTAGCTCTCAAAAACAGGATCTCAGCTCCTGGTTCCCATAAACACTTAAAAATTCCACTGTACATTTCATGTGGCACAGAGCACAGCTCAGTCATAAGCTGTTTGCTCATAGCTGTGTTAAAACAAATTTCATGTTATAGTTTACAAAGGTAATTTTCCACTTTAAAAAATAATGAAATGAATAAATCTTTTTTATTCTTTTAGATTAAGAAGATTCACAACATCCTACTTAACTCTGGGACTCCATCTTCCCTACTACTCACAGCAAACACAAAGAAGTAAAGCATCAGAGAGTTTTATTATTCCTTTAAACTAGACATACATCTCTCTCTTTTTTTTTTTTTTTGAACAATTGTATGTCAAGTATGACTCCCTGTGAATACAGTGTAATGATTCCCTAAATATCGTAGGGCTAGAATCTGGGGTCGCTGTTTGTGGGCTTTTCATTTATATCCATATTAAAATCATGGGAGACTTTCCATTGATGTCAGCTGGTTTTGATTAAGTACCTTTGTTTATAAGAAGCTAAGTGATAATACTTTACAAAAAAAAAAAAAGTTAATTGCCCCTTTTTTGTTATTATTTGTGCTTCTGCAGTTCCTGTAAGTCTCTGTCACTGACCTGGACTTTATGATGCTCATATGGTTTAGTGGAGGACTTGTTAGTGTTAGGTCAGAGGTTGGACTAGGTGATCTTGGAGGTCTCTTCCAACCTAGATGATTCTGTGATTCTGTAATGTAGAAACCTAGGAGAAAAAGGTATGCCATAGCTATACAGAATAGAAATAACTGTTCTATTCTTGTTTGCATGTTTATAGGCGCATGTATATTCTCTAAGTATTACAAGAACTACTTGCTTTAATTTTAATATTATCCCCCGTTACTTTTCCAAACTTTAAAAAAGAATCAAACATTTGGTATACTTCAAACTGGCTGCAAAATATATTCGCTACTTGAAAAGCAGAGCATTTGAAAAGCAGGTGAGAGTGCAGAGTTTGCCTGCTAATTCTTTCAAAGCTGGTGCCAGGGACCCATAAGAGAAAAAAAATCTTTCTAAGAATCGCGTTATCTTCTGCCAAACACCAAGTGATCCTGCAATGGGAAGCAGACTCCTGAGCCCTTACGTACCCCAGCCAAGTAACACAGCTCTGCTTGGATCTAGTGGCCCATCCCTGCAGGCACAAGCGCTGCACTGAAACTTACTTAAGGGGATTTACTTTCTGTAGTCTTGATACTTAGGAGCCAGACAGTTCTTCCTTTATCAAAGTTAGAATTTCCAATATCCTTACTAGAACATTGCTGTTGAATATAATACAGAATGGTCAACTATATACAGGATTTTAAAGCAGCCTGAACAATTCTGTAGATGAGGTATAATTTCCTTTTGCATTTTCTGACCTAATTAAAGGTATTAGAGGAAAGCTCTCATGCTCCGGTAAGTTGTACCAAGTGTTTCCTGTATATTTCTAACCATTGCTGTAAAACTGTACAGGATTGCTTTGTGAGGCTCACTCATTTAAGCAACTTGATTTGCTTTCTACAACTTCCTGAGCACACAGTTCTGGAGAGACTGAGGAAAGAGGAGAAAATTTGGGTCTTATTATGAAAGAACCCACATAGGACTTCAGAAAACTTGGGTTCAATTCCTAATGTAGCACAGATCAAGTCTGGACGTGGTGCTGGCATGGATGAGGAGGTGGCTGGGTCAAAATTCACCATGACACATGACTCAGAACACATCAGGCTGTGGGAGAAGGCTGTGCTCAGGATAAAACCACCACTGACAAACTAGAGCAAGAAGTGGAAAACAAAGATTTCCTTCAGTGACATCCATGGAAAGGGGACCCATGCATTCTTCTGGAGATATGACCCCTTTTTAAATGGGAGAACAACACCTGTGAAGAATACTGATGTGCCTGTCTTATAGTCCTTCCCCCACTTTTAACAAGGAATAACATTTATTTCCATTTTTATACTCTTATCTAATCTGACTGCAAATTCTTGGAGGCAGGTAGTTTTCTTACCACCATGGTGGTGGCTGGTAGCTCTGCCTGTTAAAATCACTCTGCCTTTCCCATTATAAAATACTATTTTCAGTTGCTTAATCCTTGACAGTATTTTTATCACTTGGTCTCACATTTTCCTTTAAACATATTTTCGATGGGCTGAATTATCTTCTGGGATGGGGGGGCAAAGAAAGGAAAGAAGAAATTTTAGGCCAAATAGTCAAATCTCTTTCTCAAAAGAAGCTGGGGAAATGACAGTAGACAAAATAATAATGCATATTTTGGCAAGGGGTCTTTATTTTGAAACCATAATGCCATCGGTTTCTGGACTTCAGACTTCTCATTTTGGCCTCTTGGCTACTGTCACCTCTGGAAATCCACTCAAATTTGATGAAGTCATAAACCCTAAAAAACCTGCAGCTTGTTTTTACTAGATAAATTTCTCATCTATTCTGAGCTTGGATTTTTCCTGCAATGCCAAATCCAAACTGCTGTGCCGTTTAGTTGAGGGACTGACTGCTGCATATTGCCTTTGCCTGGCTGAACAGCAGCAGTGCACAGAAGGACCCTGAACTGAAGACAAAGGGGCTGTGGGGTTAGCAAGCTCCAAAGATCACGGCAGATGGGACGGCAGCCACGGGGCTGCAGGGCTGCTTGGTGATGAAGGAGGCCTGGGCTGGGACAGGGAGACAGACTGGGATGGACTGGTGGAGAAGGAAGGAAGAGGACTGGGAAGATGACTGCAATGACATGGCAACGAGAGGTTTGATAACAGGGGAGTGGGACTAGGTCCACACAGAATAACTCTGAGGTATGAAAGAGGTAACACTTGCACAGGGTATAGCTGGAGGGGACACAAGCATGGATGGCTGGAGGCATGGTCATAAGAATAAAGGCTCCTTCTGGTTCTGATGGGCACATCGACATTTCAAAGGTTCTCCACCTCCCAGCTAGGAGGAAATGGCTGTAGAGTCCTTGCTGGCAAAAATATCCCACTCTGACCACTGCAGCAAATGGCAATCTGCTATCTCCATGAGGGATGCTGCTAGCTGAAGACTGATGGGGATCTGTGTGGTGGAGTGAAGGGTCCTAAACATGCTCTGACCCGGACAATGCCTATGATAGCTTTCTCATCTTTCCTTTTTCCCGTTTGGAAAGTTGAGGAGATGTTATGAGTACACACAGACATGTGTACACATACTTTGTGTTGATAATCAAGCTGTTTAAAATGAAACTTTTGAAAAGGGGCTTCTCCAAATTTTTACTACTTTAGACGCCCAGTTGAGACCTGGAGAAACTATGGCTGGGTTGTTGGCTGCATGCTCTGAACATTGCAGGATCCGGAGAAGTCAGCAGTGGCTGTCCCAAGCAGGGCACCCAAATCTGTCTTAAATTAATTTCCACTTCTCCCTGCATCTCTGGGCATCAAGCTGCCGCTCCGGGGAGCGTGCACCATGCCCAGCCCTGGCAGCCAGGGTGTGCCCAGCCACCGAGGTCGCATCTGGGGAATTGTCACTTGGGTGCGTGCTGCCTCGCAGCCTCCCCAAAAGCCCTTTCAGGCTTGGGTCCTATCCCCCGGACGAGCACAACCCGAAGAATAAAAAAGCCCTGGTCGCTTCGGACCCTCTGAACCGCGGGGATCTCTGCGGGCTGGCAGGGAGCCGTGGGGCTTAGAGGAGGAGCGGGGGGCTGCTCCATTGGCAAACATGCACTTAGAAGGGCTTCTTTCCGGCGCTCCGGGGAGAGGAGATCCTCCGGCGGTTCACCGTGGGGAAATAAAAAAACTCCTCCGTTTGCTTCCCGAAACATCAGCGAGAAAAGCGCAAAGCCGGCGGGAGGGAGGGTTCACCTGGCGCTTTACCGCATGCGGAGCGGCAGCCCCGCGGCAACCTGCAGCAGCTCCCGGCTGTCCCTGGCCCCCTGCGAGCCCTGCCCTTTCCCCGGGCAGCCCCCAGACCCCATCCCACATCCCGCTGCCCCCGGCTTTTGCTGCCCCATCCAGCAAAGTGGGGTGCATGGGGCTCGGGGGGCCGCGGCTGCCTGCGTTTGTACGCGGTGGTGCAGGAGGAGGCGGAGGGGGACTGGGATGAGCCCCGCGGGGAGGGGAGGGGAGGGGAAGGGAGGGAAGGGGGGCGATCCGGAGTCCCCCGGGAGCCTCGGGGAGGGTTAATCGGCGGGGAGCTGCGGGTCTGGGAGGGGAAAGCGGAGGCCGGGCCGGGCAGGGGGGAGGATAAGAGGGGAAGGGAAGGAGCGGCGAGGCGAGGTCGCCCAGCGCCCGGCTCCGCGGCTGCGGCTCTGCCTTCCCGCGGCCCCCCGCCGGCGGCGGACAGCGGTGGGGTGGGGTGGGGTGAGAGGGTCCTCCCTTCCCTTCCCTCCCCGGCTTTTCCTCCCTCTTCCCCCGCCGAGGGGGGGAGAAGGGGCTGGCGAGGAAAGGAGGCGACCCCCGGGGCTAGGCGGCGGAGGGGGGCGAGGCTGGGGAGCATCTCCGAGCGCCGCCGGACACGGAGAAAGGGCGGAACTGCCGGCGCTCCGCCGTGCACCCCAAGCCAAACTTCAAGGGGTGCGGGCTAAAAAAAGAAAGAGAAAAAAAAAAAAAAAAAAAAGAGCGACTGAGAAGGGAGCAGAACCGGGGAGCGACGTCCCCGGGAGGGTGCCCCAGCCCCTGCCGCCGCCGCTCAGGATGTGGGTGCCGCTGCTGCTGCTGCTGCCGGAGCTGCTCCCCGCCGTGCCGGCCCAGAAGCTGTCCGCCCTCACGGTAAGGCCGCCCCGCCGCGGGGTGCCGGCCCCGGGGCGCACCTGAGGGCGGCGGGGGGCTGCTGCCCCCGGCCCGGCCCGCGGCGGGACCCCGGAGCCTCGCCTCGGGTCTCCGCAGAGCCCCCGGGCGAAGCTGGTGGCTGATGCCCGCGTTGCTGCTTTTGATTCCCTCCCCCCCCACCCCCCCCCCCACCCCCGGGGAATAACGCTGCAGCGAGGACCGCCTTGGGTCGAGAGATTTCTCTTTTTATTTTTGCTTCCAAAGCGGCGTGAGGCTCGGGCTATTCCGGGCTCCGCGGTGCTAAACATGGAGCTCTGCGCGGAGCTGGGCGAGCCAATTCATTAGGCTTGCTAAATAAGCCATAACCACTTCTCCAGCCAAGACCTGAGGTTTGCAGCTAATAGCTCGGTTCAGCCTTGTCGCAGAGCTCGCAGTGTTTGCAAAGCTATAATTAATGCAATCTGGAGAAATAAAAACATTTTCCTTAAATGTGTTTTTAAACAAGTGCTTGAGTAAACATAACGGGCAACGAGCACCCCTTTCAAGCTGTTTTTAAGTGTTTGGGTGAGGGCTGTGCCCCTCGGAGTTTATTAAGCTGAAGTTACAGGCAGTTGCAAAGTGACATAGACCCTATTTTTGTCTCGCTCTTTCAGAAAAATTATGTAAAATACTGAGCGCTCTTTTCTTTCTTTCTCTTTTCTTGTCTTTCCTTTGGTGGTGGTGGTTAGGGACAGCTCAAGGAGAAACGGTGGTGGGGGACGGCTGAGCTGTTCATACCTGAAATTCTTCAGGAGAAGTTTTGCCTTCTCATCTAGATTTTTTTTTTTTTTTTTTTTTTGAAATGATTTGTAGATTAGAAGCTGCTAATTGAAAACCTTAAAGGAATGAGTTTGCCCCATGAATTTTATAGCGTGTGACATTTGCAAGTGCAGGACAGATAAAGTCAAGTGATTTTTGATCTTTTGCTTTTTAAGAACCTTGTTTGAAGCACCCACAGACTGTCAGGTGATGTACTATTCAGTTAACAGGTTGGCATCGTAATTTAATTCCGAGTTCACTTTCACAAATATGTAAAAGGAATTTGCAAGAGATTACATGTTATATTCTTTCTTCAGTACGTACACAAATTCTGAATGTTAGCATGGAAGTAAACTAGAGATGCTAACAAAAATAATCCAAATGTAAAATAGGAGTGATTATGACTGCTATATCATCTTAAAATGATACAAGGATCAAATGATGCCAAAGCCTTTTAACAGATGCATATCAATCACTGCCGAACGTAACTGGTGTTTATGAATGGTTGCCTGCCTTTCTAAAACTGAGGGAATAAAAATCTGGCCAAGAGCACTTAGGAAAACCCTTTAAAAATTAAATGGCATAAACTCGTGTGGATGTATTTGACTTCAGCTAACGCTGGGAGATGTCTGAAGCCTCTCTGTTCTCTCACCCACCCAGAATGTGTATTGTTCATTTCTGCACCTTACAACAGTATGCATCTTTATGAGCTGTGATTAGAAAAGTAAATCCTGGTGGAATCCCCACCCTCTTCTACTGAAAGGGCAATGACACTGGAGGCTTTAAGCTTTCAGTCTCGTTAAACCCGAACGTTTTGGTAGAGGTGGCTGGATGTGTCACTGCTGGGCTGTGGTCAGCCCATGCTAGTTTTTCTGCAGTCTGTGCTCATTTTACAGAGATGGTGGCACATACGAGTACATTAGAAATCCTTACATAAAATGGATAATGAGCTGTCAGAGACCCATGGTAAGAAAACAATGCATACACACTCATGCACACATACTTTTTACTTCTTCCCACAAGACTAAACTCTGAGTTCTGGATGCATGAGGCAGGTTTATTTCTGCTATGAGTGTACTTCCCTATTTAAACAAAACAAAACCAACATCACTGTAACAGCAACAAATGCCATGACACTAAATCATTCTTTACTCCTGCAGTCATTTCGCTTATAGCAAAATGTACAGACTGCACAACCCCTTCTCACATGTACCTTTCCCAAATATTTGTGGATAATATCTGCACAATTATAACAACAAGAAAACCCCACCACCACAACCACCACCACCAAAAAAATCTCAGGCTGTGAAACACCAAGGAAATGTATGACTTATTTTTCACCTGCTCTGCTCTTGTGTTATGACAGAAAACTACCATTTTTTTTTTTCCTACACATCAGATGAAGTTTTTCCTTTAATTTGTGCTTGGAAGAATAACAAAGACAGACTGATGTTTTTAAAAATAACCAGAAGCCATGGGGACAGAACATATCTTACCATGGACCTGAGTTTCATGAAAACTGCAGGATGATCACAGGGGAGAGTGTGCAGATCCCTGATGGTATCACACTGTCAGTGGGACATGCAGCTTGCCAGGTGGTGGTAATAATAGCATGAACATAGGCTCCTTAACCACAGTGGTAAATCTGCCATAAGGTGAACCTTAGCAATGTTGTGATAGTAAAATTCAGTATGGGCAGCAAGGGGGGCACCAGCTGTTTTTAATGTTTCTGAACAAATTTCTGGGCTGTTTTAACTTGACATCCTTGCTAGCTCCAGAAGTGGAGCAAGTATTACTTTCGGACAAGACTTTCAGCAGTGTATAGAGCTGTATCCTTGTCTAATTAGGAATAACATTTTTACATTCAATTTCCCTCAGGCAGAAAAACCCACAATCACCTCTGAATATGTGTTTTTCAGATGTTGAAAGCTTTGCAATAGTCCAACAGCAAGAAATTACAGAGTTTTCACAAAACTTAAGAATTCCAACAGATTTCTGATTGCTTAATGGTCAAATGTGACTGCAGGTCCACAGAGACTGATGAGCAGATGGCTTCCTACAACCTTGGTAATAACCATCAGATCAGTATCTGGCATCCAAGTAGTCAGCACGTAGCTGAAATGCACCGGGTGGTCTAGTGTCCTCAGGTTCTCACAGCTACATCTAAAATGAGTTGTAACTTGTGTTGTAACTTTTTCCTCTTTGTCCAAAATGTGGACCCAGCCAGAACAGTCCCCATCTGTATGCCAGGGCAGAGGAGAAACATGAGGGATCAGCTGTTGCACACCTGGATCTTTATTGAGAAGTCAGGATGTGCACCAGGGTCCAAGAGTTTTGAAGTTTTTGTGGGTTCACTAACTTAGATGTAGCCCAAATCTACTTTGAATTTGTAGCAATCTTGGCCTCTTGTGGTCAAAATATACTCTTTGCTAAAGTTGCTCCTGGACGTTTGTCTCCTGAGTAGAAGCATATTGGAATAATAGGGAAAGTGAGGGGAAACATGATATTCCAATTCTGTATTACTAACTGAGCCACAGGGATGGATGGGGGAGGACACCATTATTCTGTATTATATTTACTGTTATTTCAAATAAACAAACATTGGCAACAGAACAGTGGCTTTCATTTTGGAAAGGTAGGCTGAAAGCTGTCTCATAAGAAACAGTGAGATCTGGAGGGACTGTAGCCAATTTGGCTGCTCCTGGTTTTTCCTCCCCTTGTGTCAAATACTAATGTAAAACATTCTTACTTTCCACAAAATATCTTAAGTAACCTTGTCCTTTTACCTTGTTTATGGAAAGTCAGGTAATAATCTGCAATTCCTGTAGCACATTGTTGGAACGCTTTCACAATGCTGTGTTTTTATTCTGCTCTGCAATATGCAACCGTGCTTTCTGGACGTATGAAACTGGTGAGAACAGAGCCTTACCGGCATATTATCTTAGGGGAACAGTCAGATCTTGAGGTTATAGGTACTTTTGTTTTGAAACACAGTGTTTTGAAGAAAGCTCAGTCTGTTCCTAGATTAAGTAAGTTTAAGATCACGGCACTTATCACCACACTTACTTTGGCATTGTTACGCTGTATTTTTGGAACCATCAGCCTAGCTTTTATCTCAGTTGCAGTGTTGTGTGTGTGCATGTGCTTGTACAAACAGTAGGACACAAGTGTTTCTTATTTTAAAATCTTGATGACTTGTAACATACCACAAACTATTTAATTTTATGCTTTCAAAGCCTTGCTGAACCATGTGTCCTTCTGAATATAATATTGATCTTAGATCTTACAAAGGAAGAAAGTTTGCTTGAAATCGCTTCTTGAAATGAACACCTCTGCCTGTTAAAAGTTCCTTTCATCAGAAGCTGAATATTTCAGGGAACAATTGTTTTCTTTTTCTCCCTTGGCACATGCTTTGTGAGTATTCAATAGCATTTAATGCCCTGGATAGCTTCCACAACACTCACCAGTGTAAGATGGACCACTAAGGTAGTTCAGTAAATGGAAGCTAAACACAATCAAAGTTTTCCAAGTTAAGGACCCATTTGGATGGCGCCTGCAAACCCAAACATTTGGAAAAGTTACTCTAATTGTGATTCAAAAACCAAGACCATAAATAAAACTGTAAGTGGCTCCAGATCCTAATAGCATTGTTACTGCAAATGGGCATTGGTACAACCAAGGGTACATCAGCACTGAAAATAAAACGCTTTCAACAATGCTTCCTACCAATAACCTCTCTCTCAAGACACTTCTCATTAAAGAAACAAAAACAAAACCTGTGAGGGTTATTATTGAAAGAGCCAGCAAAACTTTTGATCAGAAGTTAAAAGTCATATTTCTGCATGCAGCCAACATTCACCATACCTTATTATGTGAAATACATAATGGAGATGGCAGGTCGACTGCACACCCTTAAGACTTTAAAGCTAAAACTGAAGAGTAGAAGTGATTATGGGTAGGGAAGGAAGAGCACGACAGAGGAAACTGAGGTAAATCATGCATACTTAGGCCAGTTGTGATGTTTTCGTTCTTCCCCTGTTGCCCTCTGAATACATTGAAGAATGGCCATGACTATTCCTTGAGAGCCGGCAAACCCCAGGGTTTGGTTCATTCTGAGAAGCCTCCAAAGTTTTAGCTGCTATCCAAAACCTATCTGAACCGTGTTGGTTTGGAAATCAGGCTACAAGTCTTTTCAAGATCTGGCTTGCTCAGGACTTTGCTAGTGTTTCCACTTCTTCAGCCAGACCAGACTTACCACAGGCACAGCCATTTTCACGGTATTTTGGTACTTCCATTTCCTGTCGGGCCTGAGACCGGGAAGGGCAGAGGCGCCTGAAAATTAAAAACTGAGTAAGAAAGAGTTGAGATCAAAAATCTATTTTTGAACGGCAAATGCAGGTTTGAGTTTGGTTCAGGAGTGGCGTTTTTATCTGAACAAATTCCTACGACCTTGGGGAAGCTGCGGGGTTACATTTCGCAAAGGACTCAGACATTTCCAAATGTTTGTTTTTGTTAGGATCAAACCCCAAATGTTTCTAAATTTTCTGCGAAGGAAATGCTTCAGGTTGATTCATTGTTATGTTTGGAGGTAGATTTTTATAAAGTTCAGATACCAGGTTTCCAATGAAGGCCATTTGACAGTGCAAAGCTGGAATGCTTTCTTCAGAAAGAATGCCAGAATTGTTTTTGACTATACAAATACCGCCCTTCCCTCCTCTTCCTCTCTACTGTATTCTACAATCAAATTCTGATGATGCCAGTCATTCTGATCTCAACAGCCCTGTGCACTCTCCCAGGACATGCTTCTGTTGACATTTCTGTACCAAATTCTGGGTATTAATCTATACTCACTGCCTTCATTTTTATCTACTGTGGTAGATAAGATACTTTCCAGTGAAATTCCAGCTGGGAGCCTGAAAAGAGGAAATTCATCAGGAAAAAAAATGCAATTTACAGTATGCTGATGTTACACAGAATAATTGGTACCAAAGGAAAAAGAAAGATAACTTAAGACACAGCAAAATATTGGCCATAAGCAATACTTGGTAATTGTCTTCAGGAAAATAATGTTGACTGAGCAGACAAGATCTGGTACAACATAAATGACTGCATTTTTTTCCCTGCATTTTTTGATTTTTGTCTAGTTGCCTTATCTACACAGGTCTGAATTGAAGCCATTGATGTAGTGCAGTGGTGTGCATAGGATGCAAAAATTAAAACTTTGGTTACAGGGAGGTGAAAACTGCCCAAAAGTATATTGACTGGGATTTCAATTGGTGTGGGAACACTCGGTAGCAGACGGTTTCTTAATATGACTGTACCAAATTATGAATGTTCTTCAAAAAAGTAACATTAACACAGCATCATTCCTTAACATGGACCAAGGGAAATAAGTTTATGTGGAGTTAGTCTTGCGAACTGAAGTTTTAGCTGGTCTTGGCAAAAGAAATTGCTGTGATGAGTTAGTAACTGCCCTTCAGTGAATTTTTTCCCCATTCTAATTTATTAGTTTTCAGAAATGACCAGTAAGCATTTCATCAGCTGCTGAAAATCCAGGCTAATAGAGAATATATCCTAGACTTTTTGTCAGGATGGAGAGAGAAAACATTTCCTGAAGGAGATCCAGTCCAGCTCTCTCCCTGGCTTTCTCAGTGTGTTGCTAGAAAACTCGCTCAAGAATGTTTACCTCATACCTATCCAAAACCTAGCTTTTTTTTTTTTTTTTTCCATCATTTACTTCAGGTTGCCTATTCTGTCATCTTCTGAGGCACCAAGTAACACTTTTGTGTTACCTTAAATTTGTTCTGAGGATGTAATAGTATACTTTCCTGACTTTTAGGTGTTCATTTTCAAACTGTATACAAATTAGCTGTCATACATGTGCTATAAATCTTCAACTCTCTATCCTAGAGCACCTAAAGATTACTTACATGAAAACAAAGAAAAAAAAATCCATTGCTCTGGAATGCGCTTTCTTTATTTATGCCATGGCTGCATGTTGTATTTTCCAGATTTTAGGGATACAATTGCTACTATAAATTGTTCACATTTGGGGTAAGATTTCTCGTATGTTTGTCACTACTCTGACCTTTGTTCGGTATTCAAGTAAGATACTGTGAGTGAATAAGCAGCATAAGTCGTCAGGAGAGGTCAGTACATTTTTCAAAATGAAAGTAATGGCAAATATAAAGTCATTTTAATGATAAGCAGGATGGACTCACTGTAATCCACACAGCAAGCTGTGGGGTGGAGAAAACCTGCAGATTGTGGGCATGTGTGGATGTCAGGGAGGGAAGGCAATGACTCAGTTTCATTATCTTTCTCCTGCTCTTATCCTGAGTAAAATGGAGGAGTAATGGAGTTTAGTCTGAGTAAAAGAGTCTGCCACCGAGTCTCATTGGTGGTTTGAAGGAGTGGGAGAAGGGAGGGTGAAATTCTGGTGGATATACAAGCTATTTAATATATTTTAACCATAATATGACCATGTGAACAGAAACACTGTTAAACCAGGCCAGCTCTTCTAAAGTATCTGAGAGCAGAAAGTTTGTGATCTGCCTGGGATCTAGATCATGTGATCTAGAGAATGGATTCCCAAACCTTTTTCTTTGCCAGGTGCTGCTATTTTTAATGGCAGCAGGTAGTGCCACTGGTAGTGGCATCTTTCTGTTGGTGGTAGAGTTAGGGTCAGGGACCCCTTTTGGAGAATACAGAGGGGGAATACGGAGGTGGCAGCATACCAGAAAGGTGGTGCTGTTAAAATGAGAGAATCGCCTTTCGATGAGCTGATAGGTGCATGAAATGCTGGCTGCAGTGTACTTGCCTTGCTCCTGACTTTGTACAGGCATCCAAACACACTGAATTCCTATTTGGAACCAGGAGGTGGACCAAGCACTCTTAAAAGGAGAGTTACCATCAGAGGCAGGCAGGCGTTGTAAGGACATGAGGAATATGGCTTCCACAGTGGCTCTGGCTCAGTTGTCCAAGTTAGTGCATTTGTCCTCATGGCCATCTACTTAGGTGAAGAATTACTCAATGTATTTAATCGCATTGTTTTTATTAGTTCGCATTCCCTTTAGCATCCACAGTAATGGATAAGTGAGGGCTCTGCAAAGTTGTATTTGTCAAATACTGCTGTCACTGTGTGCCACTTTTTTATATCAATAGTACTGTGTAGCACTGTTCAAGGCCAGAGAGTAGCTGTCCTGTGGACTAATGTTCCTGTTAGAGTGAAAAAGCACTGTGACATATGTTGCTTTTTAAAGTCATTTCTATCAGATAAATGAAATAAATAAGTGAAACCTGGTACCAAGTACACTACCTTGTAGCAGTGGATAGCACAAGTTCTAAAGGTACCCTTTTCCCCACAAGAGGGAATGAAAAAGGTATGAAAAAGACCACCATCAAAGAAACTACAGAAGACTCTGCTTGAACTTATGTTTGTTTAGTGAATTGTCTCAGGTCTGTTGAATGGATGACTTTTTGGAAGTAGACATCAAATACTTAAGAAACTTAAGATAAAAACCAGAGGGTGGTTCTATACACATCTTTCTCATGTCCACTCCATTGCAGATACAGCCCGGTGGCATCCCTTTTACAGTATCGTCAGGGGCAGAGCGCTCACCTGTCTTCTTCTATGACACTTTCGGGATCCACCACAGGAGGGAGTGAAAGAGCAGCAGGGCCTGCTCCGGCACTTCTGGGAGGGGCTGACGGTAGTAGGAACCCTTATTTCTCCAGCCAGTTGCCTAAGTTAGGAAGGGGGGTTAAAATATGGAGAACTTAATTTTTGCAGCAATTCTTACTCTGCTGCCCATCAGGCAGGCCATCAAATGACAAAAACCTCAACAAAAAACATTAAAAAGTAGAATTCAGGTCTTGGTGGCTTGCCTTCCCATGCCATTAGTTACTCATTAGCATTGGTGGGAGCTTGAAGTAGGCTGGTGTGAACAAGTGGGGAAACATGCCTATATGTTGCCCTTTACTGTGGGACTCCAGAAGGATTTCAGCCTGTGGAAAACATATGTCCTGTTCATTTCATTACATGTATCCATATGATTTCTTCTTGCAGCATTTAGTTACAGGAATTCTGGTGAGCAAGATAAAATAAAGTGGACAACTTATTTTCCACACTGTATTTAATAGGATTATGTTTCAGAGTGCATGCTCCTGGGAAGGCAGTTTTCAGGCATGTCAAATTTTTGATGGATTTCAGCCTGAGTGGATTCAGTTGCAAATCTGAACTTTGTACAGGAGGTTTTATCTTTCCATCATGTTTCCTCCTTGAAAGGCATCATAAATTACATTTCTGAGAGAAAGGGAAAGATTTTTTGAAAGGAGTGTTCATTTGGTAAATTGCTCTTCTGTTTAAGTTTCTCCTTTCCAGGTGCTGAATGACTCCCAAAGCAAAAGTTCTGTCACTGTCTGGTGATGGACTTTCATTAGTTTACAATAAAATTACAAGGCAATATTCATGCATGGATAATTGATTTCTTTATGAAGGGAAGAGGGCAAAAAGCAGAGAACTCAAATGTCTATTTGTGTGCACTTAGTGCAGTCATTTTCTACGGTGTAAAATGGGTATGCAGTGCTGCAGTTCTGAAATGTTAGTGGTTTACATTCACTAGACACAAAATCAGGAGAGATACAAGGTAATGAGAGAGCCAGATCAGAGTATTTCCTACTAGATGAGAAAACCAGATCTGACACCAAGATGAAATGGCATGAATGCCACTGGCAGAGATTGCTTTATGCATCCAGGTGGCTGGTGAGAAACACACAGCAGACACAGCAGTGCTGGTTTGTTAAAGTAAATAGTCAGAAAACTGCAGTCACAATACATGTAACATTGGGGTAAATCCAAAGGAAAAGCTAGCAGAGATCCTGCAGGTAGGAGCAAGCTCAGAAGAGCACAAAGCTGACATCTTTGTGACCTGTTGTTTTGACTGTGCTGTCTCTATCCTGTGGATATTTTGATCCAACCTTCTCCTTCCCCATACTCTTGACATTTCTTCCTTAGTACATCTTCTTCCCCAGTGTAAGCATGCATTGCCTAATTATAGACCTTAAGCTCTGAGGGTTTGTAACATGTTTCAGGAAGAAAAGCCTCATTTTTGGCTGGCCCACTTGGTCTACCATTATTATAATAAATAAATCTTGAATGATACCTGCTTACAGACAAGATTGAACACAAGTAATGGAGGGTATACAAATAGAGGAGTTAATCAGGCAGAGGTGGCCACAGTCCAATTCTTTACATTCTTTGGGTAGTATGCAGACTGATTACTTTCCTGGTTTTTATTTTGAACTGCATCTAACTTTGGAAAGAACTGGAGCAATAATTCACCACTGAGGGAATACATGACCAAAGGGTCTATTCCCTAGTCTTGTCATGCTGCTGGCCAAAGGGGATCTGCATATTGCAACGGGCCTAGTGTCATCTGCGTGGTATTTCCTGACTTGTGAGAGCTTAGTGTTTCAACCTTATCGCAGCCCTAAAGCTGGGGTTCTCAAGCTGTGGTATGCGTTTCCTTTCATGGTGCAAAACTTTCTCAACTAATGGAAAGAAAGGCCCAAACCCATGCAGCCAGGTCTGTCCACAAAGAATAAAGGGAGTGCCTGGATGCCCCTTCCTACTTCTACATGTAGCTCAGCACGGTGCTGGGAGCTCCACTGACTATTACCCCTTCCTACCTATTCTTGAGAGAGAAAAGAAGATGGGGCTGGCAAGATATGTCCATCCTGTGGACGCAAACCAAAGAGCTGAGAGCTGCTCTTGCTGCCACCCCAGGTGGTGACAGTGTTCTCATCTTCTACACTAGTAGCATCAAGAACCCTTTGGGAAATCTGGCCCAAAGGCTCTCTTGACAGTCTCAAGGAGGTGTCAAGTGTTATCAAGGAGCACTGATCTTCTTCCTGCAAGGTGCTTGGGGCTTCAAAATGTTATCCATCCACTGCAATAAATTCCCTAGATAGCGATCTCATATCTTAAGACTATCCATGTCAGTTATATATGTGTATGGAGAGGTGGTCTTTATATAATCCCATAGAAAGTTTTTCTTCCTTTTGCTTTTCAAGGGTTATTGGAAAACCCCAAAAAGGGCCTAAAGTTCTATAGGGGTAAATAACCAGAATTTCTTTTTTTTTTTTTTTCCTTTTGTCCCCCTGAAGTTTATTCAATTTGATCTGAGCAGCTTGATCTGACACTTTTTTATTTGTTTGTTTTGGTCTAAGCAAGGGGAGGGTACACAGGAGTGTAGTATTAGCTTTCATTTGACACGATTTCTAAACTTGTTAGGCTTTGACTTTTCTGGAGATGCTGCAGGTCATCTGTATTAGGTAGCTGATAAATTTGTGGAGTTATTTGTAAACTGAAAAGAAGAACTTCTTCCTTCAAATCTCGTATCAGGTCCACTTCAGGAATCGCTGCAGGTAATCACTGGTTTTATGTTAGTAGCTTCCTTGACTATCACCCTAAACTATGAGAGAACAGAGGGAGCTTTTACTGCTCGAATTGCTAATTATTACATGAGCAATAAAAAAGTTGCACAGTTTTTCTCCTTGACATCAAAGTAAATCATTTCTTTAAAGTTCCTGTCCTGAACCTTCTCCTCACACCTGGGGCTGAGGAAACTCCAAAGTGGGATGCATTTTACAACTATGTCAGGAAATCACACACATTTAATACAAGTGAGGAGCAACCAAAAGTGTTCATTGAAATTAGGTGGTTACAAATAAGACTAATCACATGTAAAAACTCATTAGTTCCAGCTGACAGCAATTAAGCCGGTGTCAGAGATGGAATGAAATTCCCTCAAGGGATTTCTGTATAAATGACACAGTTAAGCATTAGAACGAGTGTGTATGATGGATGGAAAAGCTTGAGAGAAATGACAAGTCTATCAAAGCTGAAAGGGGTCACAGTTCATATTCTACAGCTATTTTGTGGTATGCAGGATGTCTCTCAGGAAGAGCCCTGCAGCTATCTACTGTCAGCAACAGCAAAGCAGGTGTGCATGTGTGTCTGAGAGAGGCAGAAATAGCTGATTTCTATTTTCTATGCCTGATATTTCGTTTGAATATACATCAACACCTTTTAAAACTTTGCTTTTTTTTTTTTTTTTTAATGCTTCTGGTTTTGCTAGGACACTGCAGTTTAGGGGAGTGCCATTTAGATGTTAACAAAGTATAATTGTGACTGATTACTTAATTTTGTATCAGTTCTTTGTGACTGTAAAACAGCCTGAGGGCTGCATGTGTCATACACACACGTTCTGAGTCCTGCCCTTTTAACAAGCATTGTTTAAAAAAGCTTTGGGATGTGTGCCAGGTGTCTGCAAAACAGTTCAAACCATGGGGAAGTGTGTGGATGAGGGGAAATGAGACGGTTTGCCCTGGTATGCTGTTTTGAGAGATCAGAAATGATTCTGCCTCATCATGCTACAGTTAAGAGGGGGTCACAATTGCAGCTTCTGTCCTGTCCCTCTGGAATCTCAGTTTGCTCTTGTACACCCTCATGTGACTTGAAAAGAGACAGGCACTCCATAGAAGTTAGGAGCTCTCTGATCGTGACATGGATAGAGGAGCTGCAGGTGCAGCTGTACATGAGTGCCAGAGGGTTTGTATGATGGCAATTCAAATATTCCAAATCTTTACAGTGGACATGACCAAACTTCTCCACTAGATCCTCCTGAGTCCAGTGGGAGTTTGGGCAAAGTTGGACTTGTACTAATCCTCTTGACTCTGCGAACAAGGGAAAATTTATTTGCTCCCCTGAAAGGAATGAGAGAGAATAAACTTGACTCTGGACCTCCCATACAAGGGCAGAAATGTCCAGAGGAAACTGGAGATGGTTGCAATACCTGAAACTGATACTGTCAATGAGCATGTTTGTGTGTGAAGCTTCAGAGGTGCGATAAAATCTCTGTCAGTACATGTCTGGGTGGTGGGGCTGTTCGTGCCCACATCCCTTGAGTAAAACAGGAACATGTTGTCAGCCTTTGTACGTACAGGTAGAAGGTGATCAGCAGAGTGATACCACTGGACATACACTGTGCAGAGGAGTGGAACAAAATCACATCTCCCTGCACTCTGTTGTTGGTATCCAGCTACTTGTATTTAGTCTCTCAAGTCAGTTTTGTTTTAATGTCCATGTTTTTTACATATCATTAACAAATGCACGTGACTGTAGAACTTACAGTTCCACTGAAGCAGTGGGAAAACACTAATTTGTGAAATTAAACTTATTAAAATATTCTCTTTCACTCCACAAGGCAAATATAGCTAAGTCTCTTGACAAGCTGGGGCTAAATCCCGCATCTGACAGAACCATTATCACAGGACTTTACAGGACATTATCACAAGTCCAGTGTTTTTGCTGAAAATCATGGTTTGATCTTGGCATCATGGGAAGAATCTTTTTGGAAACAACTGTTCTTAAATTTTAGTATGACATGCTGTATCCATACTCCAAAAACAGTTCTGGGGGCCAAAGGTTGGAAATATCTGAAGGAGGTGCTGTCATCGTTTCAAGTGAAATGGAACAGGTGAGTAGAACCTGGAAGAGGCAGTACTCAGGGGCAACAAAATGGGAAGCTGTACTCTCACACCAGAAGTGTAAAAGCTCCGGTCTTGCTATTTATTATTATTATTATTATTTTTAATAAATAAGGAAGAAAAAAAAAAAAAGAGCTATGCTTGTTCCTGAATAAAATGGGGTATAAATGCAATGGAGTCATTTTTATCAAGTTCTTTCCTTACAAACAAATTATAAGACAATCTCTAATGGTTTCATATTACATCAGTCACATGCCTTATGTAATAGGACAAGGAGTAATGATAGGACCAGAAGTAATGGTTTTAAACTAAAAGAGGGTAGGTAGTTTTAGATTAAATATTAGGAAGAAATTTTTTACTATGAGGGTGGTGAGGCATTGGAACAAGTTTCCCAGAGAAATTGTGGATTCCCCATCCCTGGAAATGTTCAAGGCCAGGTTGGATGGGGCTTTGCACAACCTGATCCACTGGAAGCTGTCCCTGCCCATAGCAGGAGGGTTGGAATTACATGATCTTTAAGGTCCCTTCCAACCCAAACCATTCTGTGATTATTTGCACAAAAAAACTCCATTAAACTAGATCTAAGGCCATGTTTGTGTGTTGTTGTTCATCAACTCAATCATTAAAAAAGTTCAGGGAACTTGGAGTGCTGAGATACTTACTATTCATCCTGACTACATTATATAGGCAAGTAGATTCAGGGTGCATTGGTTTCATAATACTCTGTGTTTCCAAAGCTGATTCCTTTCCATCAGCCCCGCGTTCTGCTGTCCCATGGCCTGGAACCCTGCCTGAGCTTGATTAAGGCACATAGGTGAGGCTCCCCTCAAGCAAGGTACTTACCTGGTGCTGCCTTAGCTGAGAATCTGCATTGTTGTCCAGAAGCATTTGAGCATTGTGTTAAAACTTCTTCTGCAGATTGTATTTGACAGCATGCATGACAGTTTGTATTTTCAACAGCCAGCCTCTGTCTTAGTAACTGTATGATGCATGAAACTAGTTAATACTGTTATTTCAGTTAATGTGGCCAGTACTCCCCCATGTCCATTAACTTGAAGCTGTGAATGGTGCTATAAAATGAAGGGCTGGTCTTTCAGCGTATGGGTCACTTGTGTTGTTGTTTAAGCACATTGATCAGGGTTTTAAGCTTTCTCAAGCTCAGAGATCTCTGCTGCTTACTGTTTTGCTTTCTCAAACAGCTGTTGACTGTACGCTGTCTCTCAGATAGACTTTTTTCGTCATCACACTTCTCATGTCAAAGGTGAACACCATTGCACTATTGCTATTTCGTTTTCCAAATTGCATTAGGATCTGTGCCATGGGAATCCATTTAACTGTTATGGTGTTGTTCAAATACACTGTAACGTGAATCGAACAGTTGGCAGATTTAGCCTGATGGGCTGTGAATCCAGATGTTATCCTTCTCCTGTTCATCACCCAATAAAATACATATCCAGTACTTTGTTACCCTAGGGATAATTTATCAGCAGCACTCAGATTCATTATGGACCATTCCCTTACCCTGAGGAGGGTTGTGGATCTTTCCAGTGGAGAAGTGCAGTTCCACAATATGCAGTAGGTCATTTGGGAATTTCTCTGGGGACACTTCCTCCTAGAAAGTTAGGGCTTGGAAGCTATTTCTAAAGCTCTAGTAATATCCAGATTGGTGACAGTGTATGTGCTTACAATATGCCTCAGAACTGGAGGAGACAGGTTTGGTTCTAAAAAAATGGGCAAATATTTCTGCTTTATTCCCCAGTGACCAGTAGGTCACTGGCGCTTTTCTGGTTGATGTCTGAGTCTAATAAACAGCTCTCGTGAGGTACAGTAAGAGCTGACCAGTTGTTCCTGGTCATTTACCTCTGCAAAGCATCATTCTTAAGGAGGCAGTGGAAACTGAGTTCATGAAAAGGATGATTCCCTCACCTACTGAAAGAGCATTTGTCAAAGGCCAAAAAGATATTGGCTGTAAGATGGGCTAAGAAAACAGGGAGAAAAGAGTCACATATATTCAAAAATAGGTGCATATATATTCAAAGGATCAAAAAAAAGCAAAGCACAAGAGAAGAATGTTTTAATAAATATCATATACAAGATAGCCATCTAGCTCCAGGCAGTCTGGAGAAAATGCTCCCCTCTTGCCCAAGTCATGTATATGCATGTATTGTCTCGTTTGTTTTTTGTTTTTTAACTGGTTTCCTTCTTTTATGGATAGATGGCTTTTTACTATCTGAGATTTAAAAATAATTGTTATCAATAATAAAACAAATGAAACCTCTGCTAGCCAATCTGATAAACTGAATGGCTAAATGTTTTCTTTCATGATAAGAATTATGTAAGCAAACCTACAAGTGATTAAAAACTATATTGACATAAAAAGGGAAGGAACAGAGAAATTTGGGCAATTTTTTATTTATTTATTTTTTTAAGGCAATTTGCCTATGAAACACTGCATTTTTAAAGAGAACAGTTTTTAAACAGCTCCTCTGTTTGAAATTTTTCTATAAACTTTGTGGATTTTATTGAAATAATGGGTTTATAGCATTCTTAAAGAGATGGAGAATCAGTCATTATATTGTACTCTAGAAATGTATAGTAATGCAAAGAAGTTTTGTTTCCTAAAAGAGCTGGCAGAAGATAAAAGTGCAGGAAAACTAGCAAGTAGAAGGGGGTTTTAATCAGAAAAAACCTCAGGCGGCTCTAGTATTTCGTGCGTAGTGTAACATGGAGAGTTACAGGTTACTCTAGTTATGTGTATGGTTTTGAGGTGTTTCAGTAACCATAGCTAAACTGGAGCTAATAGAGTTTTAAAAGTTTCATGACCTGGTTCTGTGAACCTCTTCTAACCTGAATGGTATACTGCAAAATCTGAAAACTCATCAGCTTCTCTGATGTAGCTCGTTGTTAGCTGCCATAACGTCTTATTTCAGTCCTGAAGATGATACAGTTGTACTCAGTGTTGCCTATTTTTGCGATTACCCTTTCTTCTTTTGAGAGTCCCTCTACCATTTTTTAATATGTGAATAAGCACTTCTGATAAAGGGTTTGGTGTATGTCAAGATACAGTTCATTTAAAAACCAGTATGTCAAGTCCTCTCTTCATCAGTCTGTAGCCTCCAATACAAAGTGACAAAAATGTCCAAGGATTTTCACATTTTGCAAAATACTTTTCAGCCTTGATATGTCATCCTATAATGATCATCAAGACAATATCTTATAGACTAAAATCATGTTCACAGGTTTTTTTTTTTTTTTAAATGTGTTCTATACTGACAATCTTCTTTGCAGGGCACATAAGACCACCTGTAAGTGTTTAAAGATGTGATTTTGGAGATGTCTCCAAAAATCCATTCTCCATACATGCCTTTGAAAAATCCCAATCTATTGCAGTTATGTATTTTTTTAAAGTAATATTTGGTGTTATATAGTAAACTAGTTTCCAGGTTGCTTGTTTAATTGGTAAAGCAACAATAGTTGCTTTAGAATTTATATCACTTGTACTATCTTAGTGTCACAGTAACCTTACCAATATCAAAATCGTCAGTGTCAAAATAATCCAATCTTACAACTGCCTTCTCTAATTACCCTAACTACACAATGTCAAAACATCCCTATAACCCAGTCTAAATATGTTTAAGTCCAACAAATTAACACATGTAAGGCTTTTTTTCCTTCATATTATCCAATTAAAAATGATTTCCCCTTCCTCAGTCCAAAGCAAATCATTACACATCTCTCTCAGGGGACCAATTCCTTTCTACTTGCACCAGCACAGCTGCCAAAAACCTCTTAATATGGTAAAAAAATGTGATTTTAAAGGCAAGCAGTCTACATGAAAGCGTCAGGCCCTGTAAAAGGACCAGCAGGCAGGAGCAGTGGGGGCTCCCCATGGACAGTCAGGGCCTGTCCCACCACCCTGTCCAGGTGCAGGGCAGCTGAGGGTAGCAGGAGAGCTACAGCCCCAGGCACCAGGTACCTCCTTGGGGATGGGCTGATGTCAAGCTGGGAAGTTAGCTGAGCCCAAGCAGCCAAACCTTCATGAGCTCTTAGGACCCCTTCACAAAGATCCAACATGGCATTTAGGTGTTAAAATCCAGGAGGCACCCTAAAAAATAGGTGTGTAATCCATGAACTAGTTCTTCCAATGAAAAATCCCAGCAACCAGATTTTTGACCAACCCAGAAACCAACTTAGGACAAACAGAGGCCAAGCTGTTTTTTGTAGTTTTACAGGACAAAAAGTGCTGGTCAGTGGCAGTGTAAGGACCCTCAATAAACCACCTCACCATTCTAGTTGGCGTTGTATAGCATTGTACATTTCACATTTGACAGCTTTAAATTACTATGAAATACACAGACAACTGCAAAAATAAACCTCTGATTTGGTAATATTCATTATGCTGAAACTGGTTTGTTATTCGTGAGTGAAACTTTCCACTTGGAGGAGAATCACAAAGATAGCAGGATACCAAACCTAAGGATCTCAACATTCCCTGGGGCATGAAAACGAAGAGCAGACTTACGGGAAAACCTGGGGAAATGAATCCCTACAATGTGAGTGTACGAGGCTGTAAAAAATGCAGACATCTGCACAGAGGACTGTCTTGGACAGACCGTGGAAGCAGTGTGTGTCCAGTGGTCTTACAGCTAATCAAACAGTATGTCTGGAGACAGATAGTCTTTTTAGGTTCCCACATCATATTGACTATTTTTGCAAGACAACAATTACTAGACTGTTGAGCACTCACGTTACTATATCTGATATGATAGCCAGCATACAGACACAGTTCCCTCATCCACAATTTCCTCTGGTGTGAACTGGAGCAAGTTACAACAGGAAATGAATAAATTACTTTCCACATTGTGTTGTGTGCTTTCTACACCATATAAACTAAGTGCAAGCATGTGTACTGCAAGCTTAGGAAAGCAAGAATGGGTTGCCAGAGTCAGAAGCTGCAGAGGGGTTGTGTCCCTGTCTGTTTGTGTGCATGCCTGTGTACATGTATAAAGGTGAAGGAAGCAGGATGGGTGCTTTGTGAGTGTTTCTGTGGTGCAGAGCTGAGTATTGTGCAAACACTCCTGGCTTGTAAGAGACCACATAGCTCAGCATGACTATGTTATCATGGTGCAGTGCCCAAACTACTCTGGCTTTCAGTCGTGCAATACTGAGTAAACATACCCACCTACATCATCACTAATGTGGGAGTACAGTTCTCCACGGGGCAGTGCAGAGATGTCATAGGTTACTATGCTTATAATTATCAGATATACTTAATGTTTTCAAATTTCAGAAGATGACTAAACAGAATAAGCAAGTTGCAGTTATCTAACAGACATATGAACTGCCTTCAGATGTTCAGGCTAGAAGGGCCTTAATGAGATCAGTTTCTATTATCTTGAAAGGTCTGGTCAGAAATAGCTTTGGGACCACAAGAACTTATCTCATGTTGATGGAAGATCAAATTTCATGCTTTGTAGCTGCAGTTATGAAACAAAAGATTGCTTGCCAGCATCAGCTTTTCTGAGACAACAAGAAAACTCTAGTAGACACTTCACCAACAAAGCAAGACAAAAAGAAATTATTACCCATTTTTTACTTCTTGCTTTAGAAAAAAATGGTATTTTTACATTTGCACTCATCTTTCAGCATACCAGGATTCTTTTTTTTCTGGACTTTAGGAGAAAGGTTAGCACTGAAAGCATTTGCAAAGTAATTTGGATTAATGTTATATCTCACCATAAGGGTAGACGCTAAATTAGACAGATTTGCAGAATTTCCATTCATAGCTCATCTTTTAATCAACTTGAATGAACTTAAAATCAAGTTAAAATGATGGGAAGAAATCTCACAATTGTATTGGAAATTTTCCTTGATACCTAGCATTTAGGGGGGCATAAAATACTTTGATTTGATTGACTTTCCTTTTTGATTTGATTTTGATTTGATAGACTTCCTTTGATGTATTTTTCTGGGATAGGCATTAGCTCATGAAACGATTAAAGGCTTCATATAGGAGCTGCTTGGTAAGAATATACATGGAGGCAAAAGCACATCAGTAGGTCATATCTGCCTTTACAGTAAATGCATTAATCCTGAGTGATCCATCCAGTTCTTCACTGAGATTGTCTTTAAGTCGTATAGACTTTGACATCTAATTTCAACAACCTTGTTTTTTAACATAACTTATTTAGATCTACACCTTTTTGTCAACACATGTTTTTGAGTAGCATGTTGAATGGAGTGATGATATGGATTTAATAGCAGAAGAAAGAAATAAAACCTCTCCCCATTCACACCAGTATCATCTGATGAAGAACTGTTGCAGCTGTGCAACTAGCTAGCCCTCCCCCTGGCCTCTGTATAGCAGGTGGTGCCTGGGGTGGGGAGGTTTGATATAGTAGCCTGGGATGGGCCTGGGAGAGATGATGGTAGAGGTATGGTGTAGGGATGAGGCTAATTTCTTTGTGCTTGTTTCCCTAAATATGGTGTAGAGTCCTAATTCTTAGTTGCATTTTACAGTGTGGCTAACGATAGAGGCTGTTTAGGCTGCTAGCTCATGAGGCGAGATACACCTCACTGTATGACTCTTTCTTGCCATCCAGTTACCTTCTTTACTTTTTGAAGATCTGTTGAAAGTCACTTGTGTTGTTGGTGGTAGCCTTAAACCTCAGTTTTAGGCTCTGCAGAAGCTTTGGTGCTGCTAATACTAAAATCTTTATCTGCTTCCTGGCCTGCACTGCAGAGGTATATTCTTGCTCTAGTTGTTTGTTTGCCATGATTGAGCTTGATGTGTGCTTTATTCTGCCCTTCCGTAAAACCAAGAAAACATATCTCTTGGGAAAGCTGTGAGGCTTGCTTTCCTAGGCCTTGCTGGCTGTGTTCCCGCCAGAAAAGGAGCCTGTCTTCCTTCTGTTCTCCAGGGCTGGAAGCAGTCTGGGTACTGCAGCATTAACAGTAGTCTCCTGCTCCTCCTGTACCTTGTATGCCTTCTGTAGGTGCTGCCTTTACTCCGTTGTACAGCACTAGCAAGCTGTTATTCAGGAGACAATTTTAACTTATCTCAAGGCGTCAAGAGGGAGTGGGTTCAGAGAGTCACAAAAAGTAGAATGCTTCTATCCCTTGGGAGCCTTGAAAATATAGGCTGATATCTTGGCTGGCTAATTCAACTCTTCCATCTGGTGATGCTATCCAGTGTCTTTCTAGCCCTCTATTGTGCAGTGGTCTCCCTGAGGAGAATGTTAGTTTAAGTGGCCTCTGCCCTTTTGCTGCTATTAATCTACAAGTATTGAGTGACTATCAGAGCATGCCTATGGCTTGAACTGTCCTCGCTTTGCTTTACCTAAAGCGAAGGCTTCCCATGCAGTGAGGTTTTATGAGGTCCTAGGCCTCCCTCCTACCTGTGCTTTTAATGCCTCACAGAGGCGGAGCTGCTTTGGATGCCCTCTCTGGAGACCCATTGCAACCAATGCCATGCCCTGCCTTGTTTGTGTTGAACAACTACCCTGAGGCCTTTGCTCTGTACATGTGTAAGGTAAGACTCTCAAGCGTGAGGCTGTGAAACAAACTCCTGGAAGTGTTGTTGTGAAGAGGCCTGTGAAGTCCTGCATGGTAGGGGAGGTGTCAGAATGCTGGCCAGTTGTGTTGCTTGGTCTAGCTTAACCTGGTGGAGGGAGCTCTTGAGATGCTGCTAGGGGGAAGTGAAGGATAGATGTGAATTAATTGGAGGGAATAGTTGAGAAACATCCTGTTAGGAAGGAGTCTACCAAACTAAATGCACCTCTCAAGCTGTTTTGGCCTAGAGGCAGCAGAAGCCTGTGGCTAGCTGGCAGGAATGACTAAATTTTTCCATGTCTTGTTCCAGAGGAAATTGAAATTCTTCAACCTCACAGTTCTTGTTTAGATCTGAGAAAAAAGCTCTACCATCCATAGTACTCCTCTATCGGGGGAAGGATGAGATGAAGAGAATTTGTTAGGCAGGTAATAGTGTCACTTAAGTTGAATGACAACCAGGAAAATATGACAGTGAGGTGAAAAAGGACATGAAGCAGGACATCAGGATGCACTTGGTGCCAGCTTGCGTGCTATATTCTAATTTTGATGCTCAAAGCTTTGTGTATGCACTCAGAAGAGGGGATTTTCCCATACTAGTGCTGTGTGGGATTTGTTCCACAACTTTGTGGTTGGAGGACTAAATCTCACCCTGCTTTCTGGGGATGGTGGGGAGGGGAGTATGTCAAGAATGTTGAAAAGATGCTCCCTAAAGCAATGTAACAGAAACAATGAAAAAGGAAGAGTTACTGCTCAGGCCATTATATCTCCTGTGTATATTTCTTTGAGTTCACCACAAATTGCTGTGCACACAGAACCAATATTCCTAGCTCAAGCTGCTGCTGTGTGTTTAAGTCGTGCGGTCCTTGTTGTACTCTAGGACATCCAATATCAATGAATTTTCAGCACATCTCCCCAAAAGGAACTCTTGGTAATTCTGTTGAGTGCTTTCTCCCCACCCCCTTTGTCTCCTGTGATAAAAACTGTTGTTTGTGGACATTATATAATACTAGGAAAAATTACTTTGCTTTCTGCGAGATACTGCTTTTTATCAGAGATGATGGGCAGCATTTACTCAGTGATTCTTTGTGCCTAAATTATTCATCAGCATTCAGACTGTTTAGCTTCAAGGATAAAAATAAGTTAGTTTAAACATCCTGGAAGGTCTATGTTGATTAGGGACTTTAGCCATAGGAAAAAATGTAAAATATTCAAAGGTGTCTGAAGATGAAACATGTACCTTTTCTGAGGTCTTCAAGAAAGATAACACATTCTGGTCTCTGCTTATTTTAGGATTGGGAGAATAAACCCTACTGAAGGTTGTATTATAAATGGGTACTTGGAAGCGTTCATCAGCCTCTTCAGTATTTTCATTCATTAGTAACAGAAGACACCTACATCCAACTGGCTCCTGACCGCATGAAGAACTTACCTGTTTCAGAATAAAGGCACTATTGTTAGCAGCACCTTAGTGACTCCTGTAAACTGGATCGAATTCACTAGTTCAGAAAAATGCTAGGATTGTGACCATGGAGCTTTTCTATTAATAGAATCTAAAAACGATAAAACACAGGATAAAGTAGTAAATTGTTCCTTAGTCTCTTAGGCTGCTAGAAAAAATCCCAAAGATGAATATTTTTGATACAAATTCTATTTCCAGCCCTAAACCATACTAACTGAAATGCCATAATGTAATTTAAGTAATTTACAACTTCCTTGGGTAGGCTTATAGTTCATAAAAAAAAAAAAAAAAAAATCCTGGTGATATCTGGCTTTTAGCAGTAGTGGCAATGAAGATTTTCATGGCAGCTAATAGAAATCAAATGTAGATGGGGACGCCTCTCTAGATCTATAGTTCAGAGAAGGCTTTAGTCTTAAACTGAAATGATGCATAATTCATTGTGTTCAAGTCTGGTTTGAAGTGAGTGCAGGGTGTGTTGCTAGTGGTTTTCCCTTGTGAGTGTAACCAGCAGCTATTGGTTGGGCCAAAAAACCTTGGACATTGATCTCACCTGGAAACCTGCAGCTTCTGATCTTGGAAGTAAATGTCTTTGACCTACCCAGTCCTGAAAACATGTTGTTTATTCATCTTTAGTTTATCCCTACGAGTGCGTTACATGAAGATGCTGATCAATCTAGCTAACAGTTTATGCTTTAGTTAGTCAAGTGAATGTAAAACAAGCTGCAAGTCTCTCTAGCTGTATCTGCTAGGTAGTTATATTTCCACTGAGACAATAGCACAGTGTTAGGGGAGGCTGTCAACTTACTAGGGTAAAATGCTCAGGTCTGGAGGGTTATTTTCAGTGCTGCTGATTAGGTAACTTGCAAGAAAAAGCAATGGCTATATATTCTGATGTAATTAAAATGGTTTGGTACTGAGTCCAAAAACCAGAATTAAATGAAATATCTGACAGGAAGGCACAAAGAAGACAGGCTTATTTTCAGTGGTACTGAATGGGACAGGAAGGAATGATGTTGGGACAGAAAGTAATGGGCACAAATGGGAACAGAGGAGGCTTCATCTGAACATCAGGAAGTACTTCTTGAATGTGCAGGTGACAGAGCACTGGCACAGGTTGCTCAGAGATGTTGTGGAGTCTCCATCCTTAGGGATTTTCAAAAGCTGCCTGAACACGATCCTGGGCAACCTGCTCAGGGTATCCCTGCTTGAGCAAGGGGTTTGGACCAGATGTGCTCCAGGGGTACCTTCCAACCTCAACCATTCTGTGATTCTTCAGTACTGCTTGCTGAAGAACAGGATCCAAAGTTGCAGGACTACAGTTTCTATGAAAAATTTTCAAATGACTGGATTATCACAGCTTGGAGTGAAAGGAGAAATGAAGACTTATTTTGCATAGTCCTGATATTTCTGAATTGTCAGCTTGGTTGGCAGCATATACCACCTCTGAGAGAAAACATCTGTGTCTGGAGTCAGTGGACCTTTAGCTTAATTGGAAAGCACTTTCTCAAACTTGGGATTCCCGGCCTAGACTCTAGGAAAGAAACCTCTTTCCCACAACTAACTGCATAGCTGGAATATTTTGGTTTGGACACTGATTCTCAAGAGTAGGAAGATGAGTTCATTTTATTACTTGCTTAATTCTTATACAACCAATTTCGGTATATACATTTAAAAATGCATACTTTCAAGTTCAGAAGTGTATCAGGATATTAGCGAGGGAATCATTAAATATGTACATATTCATAGATGGGTAACTCCTGACCTCTTTAATACTAATGTGTAAATCCATCTGATTAACTTCCTTTCTTTTTAAAAGCTGAAATTTCTGTTTTGAGTTTTTCTAACTTCATCCTCAAGTTATGGGATCTTTGCCTTTGCTGGATGTTAAGGCAGACACGTTGAATGAGAAAAAATATTAAGCAAAATATCTGTGAAGCTTGTTTGCATTTAAAGTGTTTTCAGAATACATATGTTTGGCTTTCTAATGTTTAATTGATCAGTGACTTGTTCTATGGAAGGAATTGAGACTGTGCTGTGGTTTAGCCTAGCAGGCAGCTCAGCACCACCCAGCCACTCACTTGCTCTCCCCAGGTGGGATGGGAGAAAGAATTGGAAAGGTAAAAGTGCGAGAACTCATGAGTTGGGAATGAAGACAGTTTACTAGGTAAAGCAAAAGCTGGGCGCACAAGCAAAGCAAAACAAGGAATTAATTCACTGCTTCCCATTGGCAGGCAGGTTCTCAGCCACTCCCAGGATAGCAGGGCTTGGCTTGGTTTCTTGGGAAGACAAACACCATCACTCCCAACATTTCCCCTTCCTCCTTCTTTCCCCCAGCTGTTATTGCTGAGCATGGTGATATATGGTATGGGACATTTCTTTGGTCAGTTGGGCCAGCTGTCCTGGCTGTGTCCTCTCCCAGCTCCTGGTGCCCCCCCAGCCTCCTCTCTGGCAGGGCAGTGTGAGAAGCTGAAAAGTCTTTGGCTCCGTGTAAGCACTGCTCTGAACAACTAAAACATCAGCATGCTGTCACTGCTGTTTTCTTCAAAAATCCAAAACATAGCACCATAAAAGCCTCTGTGAAGAAAATTAACTTAGTCCCAGCCAAAACCATGACAGATTGCTAATGTTAATGACATTAACAAAGTGCAGTTGGTTCCCCACAATTTGAGCAATTTGATGGATAATCTTCATAGAAATAGAGTTCTAACCCTTAGGTAGAATATATTTTTGGAGCCATAACTTTTTTTTCATGCTGGAAATGCTTGTGTTCCTACTGCTGTAACTCTACTGCTTAACTCTGGACTAAGTTCTGATTATCACATATTTGCTGATATAGCAAATTAATGTTCACATCTGAGTCATGGACAATGGAAGTTATTTCAATGGAGCATCAAGTTGGCACTTGAGTTGGCACTCTTTTTTCTAGACCAGTAGTCATTACTGTTCATGTTCCACAACTTGTTTTACCAGTTACCACAAAGCCTGTAAAATCCAAAGTAGGTGCTGATCTGTTCAGTATAATGTATTAGTCTAAATCACAGCAAATTATGAATTGCTACAATTTATATAGACAAGAGTCGGAATCAAAATTTTGGATCTAAAACACCCCAAGCTTGAGGAGGATTTGGATTCAGATCTAAACTCTGTGGTTTGTGCTTTTCTTTAATCACATGGTGTTGCTAACATCTATTTCATGTGTCTAAACTGTCCCAGCTGTGTGGAGTATTTCCACGAACATGTTGGACTTACTTTTACACAGATGTAAATCAGGAGGAACTTAGCTAAAGTCAGTGCAACCAGTGCCAGTGGATGATGTGTGAGGAAATGTCTAGGCTTTCCATAGAATGCCTTTGTATGATAATATAAAAGGGCATGTATTCTTTGCAGTAGCTTTGGGAGAAACATGTCTGCAAACCTTTGCACGTACATGAGCATCTTGCAGATATGCTAACAAATAAAATACATTACGGAGTAGGAATGGCAGTTCTCTACTATGGTCATTTGCAACCTTTCCTTCAAGGTGAGTCTCAGCGCCCTTTTATCCTGCTTGCTGTCCTCCCTTCACTTCACCAGTCTCTTCTATGCTCTTCTACCACCAGTACCTTGTCTTCACACTTCCTATTTCTGCTGCACCCTATTGATAGCACAGGATTTGTCATTGTGCCTTTTATCTCAACTTTAAGGCTGCATCAGCAATTAAGTACCAACATCATAGAAGTATTTTAGGTAAAGAGAGAGCTGGATCAAGTGTTGGTTTTTTCACTCCAGCTTTCCCTATTGAATTACATAAAGGTTTCAACAGAACTTGAGCTGTGAAGAAACCCATGCTTTCTTGAGGTTGGATGGAGCCTGCAAAAGTCTTGTGCTTTTGTGTTACCTCCTTCCCTTCCTGTCCCCCCCCCCCCCCCCCCCCCGATATTCTTGTATGCATATCCTGTTCTGGACTGAAGTGTAGCTGTTCTTGTGCTATATCTTGTCCTGGCCAGATGCAGGAACTCCTGGAAGCATTGCTGCAAAATTCTTCTTTTATCGAATGTTTGTGTCATTTTTCAGGCTCGTTGAAACTAATCTTTGTGTGTTTTCATATTCCCACTGGATGAAAATACATTGCTATTCCTTTACTTGTGTCTTTATTTGGATGCAATTGCTACTTTCCTCTCTCATCAAAGGAGGATGCTTGGCTTATCTGTCCTAGTAAAAGTGGTCTGACTTGCACCATATTACACCAGCAAGAAGAAACTGCCTCACAGATTTTTATTTTCCAAAGACAGTATGTGGTCTCTGTACAGCTGCAATTCCCCTGGAGGAAGATGGTCAGACTTCTCATTAGGGGTTGTTCATTCTTGCCTGTTCCAGCCAAGAACAATATAAAACAGGGTGAATCAAGGGTAAGATCTATGCAGTTACCAGACACTGTTCAATAACACTTAGCATGAAAATGTAATCCACTAAGGGAGCAAGAGAGAAAACAGTGAGGCCCATGAAGCTTCATGTTGCATGCTCTATCAGATAGAAGGGACTGGTACCTCAGATAGCTCTGGGCCAGTAATAAAATAGTGCAAAAAAATTAGACCTACACACCCTTGTTCAGCAAAGTATTAGGTCTTGGCTAAGGAACACACACATCTTGATGCTTCCTTTTAAGTTGTCATTAAGTTTGAAGCAGGCAAGGATGAGCAGTCATAGACTGCCTCCCCTTGAGAATGGCAGTATTTTAAAGCCTTGCAAAGTGTGAATCCTGTGAGGAATGTCGTGTCCATAAAATACATGTCTGGTTAAAGTCTTCAGAGAATGTAGGCTAGCTCTGTAGCAGTTATCAGCTGAGCTTTCAATCTCATAAGAGCAGCTTAAAAAGACATCACAGAAAAAGCAAATCTGCTTTGGTTTTAGTTTTTTGATATCCATCATATGCAGTTCATCAGGGATGGATCATATTGAAATGGATATTAGTTTATGGGGTCAGAACACAACTTTATTTAAAGTGTTCAGTTAACATATCAAACAGAATGAGAGCTGATCTGGGGAAGATTCAAAGGTAAAAGAAGACCTATAGAATGACTGGGGGTAACTTATATGGCCCTAACTTTTTAAAGGTAGGCACTTTTACAGTCCTTAGTTAAAGATGTATATTCCCTCAAAATGGTAACTAAGGCAATTTGAGTTAGGGAGTAAAGGTTTAAAGTAGAAGACTGTTCATTGCTGAGAACCATGTTTCCCTAAGACTTATCACTCACTTTCTCTACTGGAATTTTTTGAATGTTTAAGTGTAGATAACTACAGGAATCCATCCCCTTTCTATTGGAAGGCACCAAGTTACCTGCTCCTTTATCTGTAGTTCAGAATTTGGCTTAAAAACTCACATTTGTCTATACTATTTCTGCAGGGACTGTTAGATATAGTCCTAGAATTCACTAATTATATTTATTTATAACACTTTTCTCTAATTTAAATAGCCCTCTGTTACTTCTGGGGTTTAAGTTTTCATGTTTTCTGGATGCAACGTTATTACAGACAAAGAGCAAGACCTTCATTTGACTCTTGCACAGGGTTATATAAAAGAGCTTGGAGTATCTCTTGACAAGATTTTTAGGCTTAGAAATGGGAGGAAGAAAGGAGAATGCTTGGTAATGGGGAGCAACTGCTTATGAAGCAGTATATCCAATACAGCTACCATATGGAAAAAATACTGCATTTTTCTGTTATTTTTTAGGGTGTTCTGTACCTGTGAAAACATGTTTTTGTTTCTATCTGCACAAGGCTATTATGGTTTTGAGCTAGAGGAGTAGGAATTGTACAACAAATGGAGCTTGCTATAACTCTGTATTTGCCTTGAAGACTAGGATTGGAACACTTGCAAGAAGCAGAGCTTTGACTGGATTTAAGCAGTAAGAGTGAGCTGTTCTTTATCATATTAATTTCAGTTGACTCATGTCATTTCACCTCCCAAAACCAATGATGGTTGGTTAAGATTATATCCAAGCCAGTCATAAATTACCAATGAATCAGTAACAGAATGTTTTGGACTGGATTGCAAAAACATCTCTTGCTCCATATTTAGTTAACTTGGATCCTCTTGTGGTTCAACAATATTTTACAGAAACAAAACGTTCTCAACTTCAAGCAGAGTCCAGTTTCCTTGACAAAATTTGTAGTGCAAGGAGGGCAAAGAATTTAGCCAGTTTACAGCTGCATTCCTCTTAGAGCAACTAACAAAGACATATATCTTGAATATTCAATGTTCAAGACTTTCCACTGTTATTTAGTTTATCTGATATTAAAAGCATGGTATGCAGCAGATAAATCATGGTATCAACTCCTTGCTGTGATAATCCTTTCTACATATCCAACTGGGAAAAGAAAAAAATAAAACACTTGGGTGTGGAATCCATTTAAGGAACTTCCTGGATCAGAGTACTTGCTGTTTTTCTCAGGTGAACTTGTAATTTAGTTGCAGTATTACTGTTTAGAAGCTCTAAGGTATAGCTTTTGGACAGATTAGTGTTATTATGCAAGGACTGGAACACTGAGAAAACCCGTGGAAAATATACATCTGCCTTAAGAGTAACAGTGTGCTATAGAAATGTTAAGGTATCACATCTATTTGATCTATTCTGTGTTTTGATGGATATGTTAACAATGCTGTCGTAGTTTCTAAGTCTGATGGCTACACACAAGAGGTATCTGAAAACCGAAGTGTTCCTACAGATATAACGCCAATAACTAAATAAAACACTATGCTAAGCTATCATAGAAAATCCACGTAATCTGTGCTCAGCAATTAATAAGCCCCAGAGAACTAAAGTGAAAGTCAAGTCTGTGGTCTCATTCAGAGGCTGATCTTGTGGCTTTGGCACTTACATAATGTTTTGCTCTTATATTCCATTCTTCAATCATGGTTTATGAAATGTTTTAGAAAGACAGGCAAGTATGATAGTCTTTTTTTTGGGGGGGGTGGGGTGTGTGTGTGTGGGGGGGTTGTGTGTGTGTGAAGGGGTGGAGTAGGGGGCTGACTGAAGAAATGCCAAGAGGTAAAATGGCTTGTCTATGATTTAGTCAGTTCATTGCAGGTAGGAATGGTGGAGTCCTGACTCCAAATATTACCTGATTTTTAGGTAGACGTGGTTCTTTTAAGAAGGAACTTTGCCAGTATATAGCTCTTAGAAACTAAATGTTACTGTTTTCCTATATTCTAAGCTCAGAAGTGGAGGAGGATTGTGTGAGGCCTCGAATTCAGGGTGTGCCCTGAAAGAGCTCGAACGCCAGTCAGTACCACACTGTTTTTCAAAACAGAGAGACTTAATGGCGTGCAAGCCAAACAGCTCAGCCCATGCTTTTCTCTTGGAACATCATCCAAATCACATTAAAAATGACCTTCAACAAAGTTTTTTTTTTAAATGGAAACAAAGAGGATCACAATTTCATTTACAGAACGTCCTCAAGTGTTTTTAACAAGTAAATATACGTGCCAGTTTTGAAGGATTCATACAGTTTCTCTTACTGAGTCCTTACTTCGTTAATGAGACGGGCCTTTTTCAGCCATGACTAAATCTTTTTGTAGGAAAGAACATTTGGAAAGATGACACATGGTTGAAAAACAGGAATGAGTTTTGAGAATCTTGGGTTTAATTCCCAGCATTGCCACAGACTTTCTCTTTGACTTAATTCGCTGTCTGTAAGCTGCTGCTAGTGGAATTTCTCTTCTTAGGAGAAAGTTTTGAAGATAGGTTAATTAATCAAGATGTTCTTATAATGAAAATAACATAATAACATTAACTGAAGCTGCAGAGAACTTAGATTTTTAACTTTGTAAAGTTAAAGTTTTTCTAAAATGTGCGAATCCAAAAGAAGTATTTAATTCTGAGAATTCATTTTCTATGGGTTCTGTTGATAATGGGAAAATGCCAAATGTTAATTGGAGTCATTTGTATCAGCAGTCTGTGGTACTTTGGCACCTCCTTCTGTCAGACAGCTTCACAGCTGAACGTACTTCCTTAATTGGGAGCCGGAGTCCAGGCAGTTGACAGCAGAACTATGGCAAATGTGTCAGAGTCAAGTAATGATGCTGCTTTGAGCAAGTTGTGGCTGGAGCTGTGGTATAAGAACGCATTAGTGATGGGCCTCAAGGGACTTTAATAAACAATAAAGGCCTGGCCCTCAGCTGCTGTAAGATGTGGCTAGGGATATCTCAGCCTAGTAGATGATAACCAAAAGGTCAAGTGGTAGACTGCAAATACAGAAGAATAACTTAATTAATGTATTAAAGACAATCTGTGCTAGATCTGATGGGGGACAAATTCTTTAGCTTCCCAGGCCTGCGTCTTAACTAGAAGACCTCTCCAATAGTAAATATGGGCACATTGAATTCACACAAAACCTTTGTTCGTCTGTTTTCTGTACAGTTGAAAAATGATTTACATTTGCCGAGGACCCTGAAGAATACCCTTGTTCAAGTAGTTCAAGCCATATTCGTAGCTGAATATGTTTAAAATAACATTTGTCATACTCATCAAGATTGCTTTTTAATGTGGTCAAGCACTGTCCATCAGTAACTTGGGGTGGACAGTTTATAATTCTGCTTAATAGAGTGCAGGAAGTAAGATTAAGCTTTCTCTCTTTCTTTCTTTGCTTCTGTTCTTTTCCTCCCCCCATGCCAATGAAATTTGATTGAAATTAGCCATCTTACTCTTGGATTTCCACACAACAGAGAAACAGCTGTGCCTATGCTTGATCTCACCAGCAACAGAAGACAAAATACAATTTGCAAGAGCCAGGTCCCAGACTCCAAGAAAGACAACATGTAGACAGGCAAGGAAGAAAATGTGGAATTGGTAGGATGGGTATGCCTGTTAGAAGGGGATGAACTCTGTTAAATATTATTCGAAATACTAGAATCTATACCAAACTGTAGCAGCCAGCTATTTTCTGCAGTGAAATAGTAAAATATTTCATAGGTGCCCCCCTGTTCCTTTTATTTTCCTTTGTTGGACAGTTCCATTGCTTAGAAGCAATATCTGTATCATGAAGTAATAGTATTCTCCCACCAAAAATAATCTGAAAGGATAAGCTCCTGCAATTTTTCCAATATGACTAGAAGCTACAAATATAAAACATTGCTTCAGAGACTTTGGATTCCAGAAATCTTCTTCCTTGTATTTAGAAATATGATGTTTAGATCAATTCTTGGTAAGAGCTGGAACCCAGTTCTTCCACTTTGGAGGGTGAGAGAAAATCTGATTAAAATGAAATAGCTGTTCTCTAGAGCTCTGTTTCTTTCGTATGCCATATTTTTGAAGTAGTTGGAAGATTTTTCTTATCATTAGTACAAAGACTGTCTAAACTTCCTTGAGTGTATAATGAGACTGTAAGAATTGGTTTTGACTGCGTTCTATTTCAAAAATCTTTAAAAAAAAAAAAAAAAAAAAAAAAAGAAAAAAGATTTAGGTGATTATTTTATATTTTTTTATCGAAGCAACCCAATCAACAGCTATGAGCTTGTTCTGTCTGTTCTCAGCTCCACTTTGTTCAGAAACGGCACTAATTTTTTACTTCTGGACAGTAGTCTCTTCTATTGTTGGTGTTTCACCCACAGTACCATATGTGTGAACGCCATTTCAGCTTCTGTGGGGATTTTGTAGGTACAATGCCTAATGTGGTGGGGTCTTTGCTCACTGAATTTAACTGGAACCAGTGCAAATGCTCCTCAGTCAGATTTCTCATCCCTAACGCTTCCTTTTGCTATTGAGAAATCTCACACACATGGATCCACAATAGAAAGAGACTTAATGGGCTGAACTGCTAGTAACACTGGATTCTTTAACTTTCTCTGGTACTGTTGAATATTCTTTTAGGAAAGATTTAGAAGCTAGTGGCCAACTCGTGTGTAAAGACAAAGAACAGCAAGAGAAATGCATTCTGCTACAAAGAAAGCAGAGGCTACTTATAATGTGACTCAGAACTTGGAAATTTTTTTTTCTTCTGCTGGTAAATTGCCTGTGTTGGATCATGATTTGACACCCCTTCCCCCTCCCCCCCCCCATCTAGATACACACAAGATTTTGTTTTTTATATATGAGTGTTTTCTTTTCCAAAAGTTCTCATAATAATTAGAAAATAATGTCTTCTTAATGACATTTTTTCCATGCAAAACAGTGTTTTAAATTAAAGGAAAAAATGTTTTTGCCCAATACACAAGCAAACATGCAAGAGTTCTGTAAAAACCCCAAAGCTGGGGGGAAGTAAAAAAGCCAGTGGTTTGAGAAAGCCACAGCCAGGTTCTTCTGTCCTTGCAGAAAGTGTTTTTGCGCATTAGTCTGGCTTGTTAAACCCTGGTATATTCCAAATGTGTGCTTTAACTGTTTGCTTTTAGCATGATTTCTCCTTTCAAAGATGACAGTATTTGAATCTAGCAATGTGTTCTCTTAAGATCAACAGTTTAACAAGAATAAAATCTGCCGCTCAGATTCAGCTGCTTGCCTTCCTCCCAAAATACTTTGTTCTGAAGAAACTGGTGGCAGTGATAAATGTAAGAGAGTTAGAGCTCTGCAGTTATTGTCAGCAAGTTAGCTTTATGGGTCGGGGATCAGACCTTTGATGTCTTATCAAGTTTCTGCACTGCGTGAATCAGTTGCTTACTTGATTTAAATTATAAAAAGAAATGCTCTATTGTGATATTGTCTCATACTGTGTCTTCGTCATCTGAGATGCCCTCTGTGTTCTTTAGTTTCCCAGGAAGAGAAGGCAACCAGCCATATGGAGAGTGGCCAGTTGCCTGCTGATCATGATAGGCATTAAATAGAGTTGCATAGGAACTCAGATGTAGAAAAACCCTGTTTAGCAGAGCCTTTCTGTCGCCCCACAAAGAGAGATTGTTCCTTACCAGTCTGTAGCACAACGTCCAGTACTGTTTTACTTTAGATGTTGGGGGTGTCACTCTATTCCTTCAGTAAATCATTTCAGAAGCTAATGGAGTTAGTTCTTCATTAGGCTGTTCTCTTGATCTCAGGGAGAAAGATATAAATCATATGAAATGAGGAAGTGGTGTGATTTTGGGGGGAGAGGGGAGAACTTGTCTAAATAGGAAAGGCATCTGATCAGACATAATTTCCATGCATCTTCTGCCAACTGTACCAAGCGCTAATCATCAAGATAGCAGATTCTTATGAATTTGTCTTTTCAACACCCCTCAGTATAATTGCTACTGGACTGGTGTGGAGAGTTGGCAGCTTCCTGGGCATGTGGTGGGAAGACAGCAGAGGTAAGCTGGGAAGGGGGACTCCCTTTCATGATTGTAGGGAACAATAGCACAAGAACAGCAATATCTCACCTAGGAAAAGACGATGTGAGAGCATCTAGAAGTTGATTTTCAGGGTTTTGCATGCCCTATGTGCTGTACCAGTGAACAAGGAAGTTTCTGGCTGTTAGGATAGAGATTCAGCCTAATGATTCTTATTTTGAGTTATGGAACGGTGCTCATAGTTTTATTGTTTTAAGCTACCTCAGACACTTTGAGGGTGTGTGTGGGGGTATTCTTTAATCCTAAAATAAAATCCTCAAATATAGAAATGTTGATCTGGCTCAGATTTTATTTGCATTTTAAAATAGCATTTCAACATTTTAGAAGCCAAAATATTTTTCATATGAGCAGCCTTTGAACCAGATGAAAAAGTAAAAGGTGTCTGTTTTCTCAAATCCTAGCTGTGGTTATTATAGACACCAACCAGGCAGATTAGTTGTGTGTGAAAAAAACTGGCTAACTGGATGGTTGTGCTAACCCACTCATATTCTGAAAGCTGGGTCAGTACTCATGAAAAGCTTAAGTAAACTAGAGGATAATTCAATACATAGACAATGCATCCCACTGTTTTGCTGTTTATTTTCTCCCTGTGTGACTTCTGGCAACTGACAAGAAACACTATAAATGACAGCAACTTGCCAAAGAAAAGATTATGAATAACAATACCACAAGAACGAAGGGCATAAAGTTACCAGTGACTTGGGAAAAATGCAGAACACTGGACACGTGACACATCAAAAAAATAGCGGGTTGCAATACACGCAGAATAGGATACCTTCAAATCTGAGACCATTTTAGTTTGAGTTTTGGTATAAATTTATGGCAGTTCATTTTGTCTCTGGTAACCCAAGGTCTGTTTATGTGTAGGTGTTATGTAACTCTGTTGAACCGCTACACTTTACTGATAATACTCCAAAACCAAAGGTAGTAATGCCACTGGAAACAAGAAACAAAACCTATGTATTTACTGAAGAAATGAAAAGAAAGATCTTTCTGGTTAGTGGTTGCACATACATACAAAGGACACCACTTTCCTGATAAGTGTTGTCTTTTTTTCTTTACCACATTTTAAACAGTGCTGCTTTCAGTGCTGTACTTAAATCTTAGTCATGCTTTCCATCCCAATCTACATTTCAATTTTTGGGCAATACGTACAGCAAGCTGATGTGTGGCTGGCCTACCCAAAGTTTGGATACCTTTTAACTTTTTTGATGGTGCAATATGAAAGAAACCAACTGTTTAAAATGGAGTTCAAAATAATTAAAAGTAACAGGAAGATTTTTTGATCTATGAAAAGCCAAGTAAACTATTTTTGGGAAAAAAAAAGTTGCAGTCCATTTGTCCTTGCTGTGGTGCCCATTTATTACTTGTAAATATGTGCAGTATTAAATGTGTGGGCTGTTTTAATCTATGGTGAATACACTAGGCTCACTTAGCAAAAGTGAGTGTTTTAGTGGAATAGGGAAGACTCCCAATCTTGGAAGCGAATGAATGTAGTCAGATAATGGGTGTTTTAGTGTCACTGTCAATATTTATCATGTCTTGAAAATTAAGACCATTAGTTCATTTTTAGCTGTATGGGGTCAATGCCAATGTTGGTTTTGATGCTTAGACTTTGCAGTGTCTGGCAGGATTCACTTGAAGGGAGTGCTTTGTGTTTCCAAAGGCTGTATTAAAGGAGCATTCAAATGAAACAGTGAAAGGTCCTTCTAAAAGGATAGTTCATCAGGACTGAGAGCTACTCTTGAACCCAAGCCTACTCCTATTGAAATCTGTGTGTTTATCTTACTAGTGATGGAATCAGATCCTCGAATTAAGCTATTCAGGAGAATAGCCCTTCAAGGGGTATGATTGCACTACCTTAAAGTTTCTTTTCAAGACAAAACCAAATGGAGAGGGGAAAAAAATAAAGATCTGGACCCTTCTTTCTTGTAGTGTTTCATTGGGTTTCCTGGTATACTAAGAATGCTTAAACAGCACAGAAAACTCTTTTGCAGTACCTTCTTCTAAGCCTCTACAGACAAAAGCAATTCAGTTAAATTTGATCAAAACTATAATAAATAGAAAAATCTGCTCATCTGGGACTTTTTAACCCCTTGCAGAGTTCACTTTCTCTGCCTCTCCCAACCCTTCTCTAAATTGGTTGTGGTCCCCTACTTCCCTACAACTCCAAAATAATTCCTTCAAAGTAGATTAGAAATATTGTTAATTACAGAGCCACCAAATTCACCTGAGCTCTCTTTAAGTCAGTGAGCCATTGGGAGAGACTTTTCTGTTGATATGCTAATGGTGAAAGTTGGGATTGCAAGTAGGATAAATGGATGTCTATCCCTTCTTCAAAGCAGGAAAGAACCTGTGTCACTCTGAGTTAATTTCAGCAGTCACTCCTAGTTTACACGGATGCAGAACTGAGATGCTTTGCCTTTTTTAGTCATTTGTGAAGCAACAGCAGAAAAAAATGATGGATGTGCTGACATTCAGCCCCACCATCCATCCATCAATAAAGCACAGTAGAGCTCACTTAACAAAATACCTGTTAAAGCAATAAACATTAAAAAAAATTACATGTGAAAGCCAAACATATCAATCAAAGCACAACCTTGTTTAACAACCGTTTTTCTGTGCTGGTTGTAAAAAAAATGATACTGTAGTTTAGCATGTTTTCATATTCAACAGATGGCAGTGAGTCTCCAAGAGCTCCACTGCACTCCAGGCACCAGGGAGTAAAGCAAAACACTGTCCTAACAGATAGGTAATTTGGACCTGACTTTAGGTACAGACCCAGAAGTGCTTTTCAAAACAACAAACAACAACCCAACAAAAACGTGCACGCACATAAAAAAAAAAAAAATCCACTTTCCCACTCAGTGAAATTGCATAATTTTATTTATTTATTTATTTTTCCAACCATCCTTGCTACAGTTTACATGGAAAGAGGTGTGATATGTTACACGTGAAAAATTACATTAAATATAATGAGGCAAGGTGGGGGATCTGCATTCAAGAGTTTAACAGACTCCTTTGCAATAAAGCAATGTCTCAGCAGACATTAGGGAAAGTTGTCCCTCCTGTGTGCTCTCTGCAGATCCACAAGCAGCTCCTGGACATCTTTGATAAATTTCTTTCTGAAACCTAAAGCCCACCTTGGTTTTAACCATCTGGAACCTGGAGTTTTGTATGTTTCTTCCCGTTTGCTTTTCCTTTGGCACTACAGTCTGGGTTAATCTCACAGGACTCAAAGGACTTCAGCCATTTACAGGAGAGCTAGTTGAACAGACTCTCCAGTTCATAAAGTGTAAGAAACATTTATAGTCTATGATCCATCTTATCCTAAGTCAGACGAATCTTATCCCCCCAAAAATCAAATTTATCTTCACTCCTGAAAATGGGAGTCCATGCAACTAGCTCCACATTACAAAATCATGACCTTGGCTTGCTGTGCGATATTTAGCTGCCTTGTAGAGTGCTGCATTATTGTAACTGAATATATATATATATTCTAATTACAATATAGATATATAACAGATAAACAAATTTCAAGCAACAAATGTTCATTTTTAGATAGCCTAATTGAAATCAGTAGTCTGCTCACTTGTCTAGTAGTAGAAGATAATGGAAAGTTTCTGTTTTGCATTGAGAACCTTTACTGTTGAGAATAGACACAGAGATGTTTTGGTGAGGTTCTTTGTTACAAGTGCAAATCTCCTTGCCTAGTGTAGTAGAGGAGATGAGCACATTCTAGCTCATCAGAGTTATTCTCTGATAAGGCATATATGTGATGCCTTTCTGTATAAATTCTTCCATACAAGCTTAACCTCAGTGGTAATGTCCTGTATGTCTGGACAAAGAAGGTCACAGTTTGCTGTAGGTAGCTCTGGGCTTTGTCTTGGAACAGTCATGAAGGACTGCATTGCTTCACTGGGACAGTGCAAGATGAACTAATCCATTAAAGATACTCTGAGTACAGCAGTTAAACTGAGTTGTCGTTTTGAAAGTACCATTTAGTACTCTCCCAAACCACTCAAGGATAAGGAGAACTTAGGTTTTCCATAGATTTCACGACTACGATGGAATGCTTTTTCATAACATTGGGGTGACGGTAGGATTTGTTCTGTAAATGTACCTTCTGCTTCATTCTTTAGCAAAAGAGTGATGAAAGAATCTTGAAAAATGTGTGGTTTTTTAATAAAGCAGATTAACTGAGGCAATCTAGCTGGTTAAAGTGCTCTCTAAGGCAGACTGTGATATTGCTATTTAAACATCATTGCCTTTGTCTGAAATACACATGCAAATATCACTTTACATATTATAGCCTGCATGTGGGGGTAGATATATACAATGGTGTGTGTGTATACACATACGTATATATATATATACATATGTATTACTATTGTCTAACTCATTTTCCCATTGTAGATGATCCCAGAGGGAACAAAATATTCCTAGCTTGGAGGTTTCCACATCTGTCCTTCAGGCAGCTATCAGAAAGGAACAGCATGGCTACATAAATCACTGCAAATCAGCACATTTTTCAACAGCATAAAGCCCTAAGCACAGAGACACTTTATAGCACACTCTGCCATAGTTTGTTTGCAGACCTCCCATGCCAGCAGCAGGCAAGTCAGACCATTCTGTTCAACATCTTACAGTAACCAGATGCGGGATAAAGAAATTGCCTTTCAAAGCTGTAGTCTGCACTACGCTATTCCAAGCAAAACAGTGATGACTAGCATCCATCTTTTCTCTTCTGCTTGTCTATCAGGACTTTTCAGCCTCAGACCCCCAGCATGAAATACTCTTCTCCTGTGTTTTTTTTTTTTTTTTTTTTTTTTCCCAAGCGAATTTAAACTTCATTTTGGAATCATAGAATCATATTAGATTGTGAAGCAGTAGTTTTCACTTGGTCAGGGGGAAGTCTGTATATCAGTTATAAAGGATCCACAGAACGTAACAAAAAACTGTTGTCAGTATAAGTACCTATTGTCAGTTAGGCACCTACTGTCAGAATGGATGGATCATCATTTGGACATGTAGATATATGTTGACTTTCCAGCCATGCATTGTTTTTCTCATGGTGTACTGTAAGATCTGCCTAGTGCAGAGTGGTTAGTTGCTCTGCCCTGTAGATGGTGGCATCCCAGATCTGTGCATTGGAAATGCAGAAATTTGCATGTGACTCATTTTCATCTGAAAATATTTTTTTTTTGCCATAAAGATGACAAGGAGGCAGGATGTAGACCAGAGGGAATGAAACCAAATCCCTGCATAAAAGTGGATAGTGTAAGGTAAAAAGAAGATGCATTTTATGCCATGGTAGTGAATGACTTTATGGACATGTTATCTTGATAAATGGTTTAATAGCACCGTAAGGAAACAACCTATTCTTAAGGTCTGGACTGTAACATGTTGCTTGTGGCTGAATTTAAAATCATCCTGATCGTCCACAGCCCAGATGTGGGACCAATGACAAGAACAAAGCTGGAAGTTAAAGCAGAGCAGAAAACACAGCTGTATAAATCATTTTCTCCAGTATAAGCAAGGTTTCTGGTACCAATAACTTCATAATCTGACAATTCTAGTGTTACCAAACTCTAGTAATGGAAGGATGAAATGACACTGGGACCACTTGTGCTACAGGGGGACCTCATTTCAAACAGTATTAAGAGCCTTTGCTGTATGTGACAGTGAAGGAAAATACTGGAATTCCACGGTGCCTGAAACACATGACTGTAAAAAATATTTTATCCATGCTCATATCTTTCAAGTGGGTACATGCAGCTTTTAATGAATTTTGGTTTCATTAACTGAGGTAAATTTAATCAAGAAGTCTTTTGATATGGTCTTGTTACTGTCCTTTCTTTTACATAGAAATACTCTGTGAGAATTTAAAACAGTGCCTAGTGTAGAATAGTAGGCCATTTAAAAATTGGATGTTATAAAATATAATGCATTGAAAAGACTGAAATAAATTGGAGGCTATAAAAATATTTCATAATACTAAAATATAAAGCAGAAGACAAGTAAATGTCAACTCCACTTAAGGACTCGTGCCTATTAGTTGGTAGCATAAGCTCAAATTTGCTGTTAAAAATAATTTCTGAAACTTGACTAGGCTGGTTTCTTCACTGTTAGGGACAGGAACACCTCTCTATTGAAAGTGGTTTGCATTTTAACAGGGTTTAGTCATAATTGTCTATTTTTTGCCAGTTGTTCAGAATAGTTCCACCTCAGGTCAATCAGCTATTGTTGGCTTCATCTCAGTTGCTACCAGCAAGCAACAAAAATACTGCTTTAAGCTTGTCTTTCTGTGAATCATATGTTTTTACAACAACAGATTTGTTTGTTAAATGAACTTAAATATAGAAATAGATGAGCCAATATTCAGGGTGAGCAACGTTCAGGTCCGTTGACTCACATTTTGAATTGTCTTTCTCTCTCTCTAAACTCTCCTACTTCAAGCTAAAGGAATGTCTTCACAGTAAAGTACAGCCCTAAGATGTACATCAGTATGATTCCGGTTTCTGTGTCACTAACTCTGCTTGTTTCTGTTTAAACATATAACAAATCCCATGTGGACTCTCCTAACCTTTGCTTATTTCAGTGTTTTTATTAGCTTTGACATATTTATCTATTCTTTTGGCCACATGTGAGTAAGCAATACTGGTTTCAACTTGTATCATCACATGCTGCTGTAGTAAAGATGAAAATGGAATATTTTCCAAATGCCAATCATAAAATTTTTATTGTATTTTTTTTTTAAGTACACTTTCTAGGCTCTTTTATGTGCTATATCTTTCTTGCAATTGCTTGCCTTTTTGTCCTTCCTGCTCTTAAATCCCTTAGTTACACTAGCTTGGTGGAAATTGTTTAAATGTACAGCCCAAATTCTCCACTGAGGTTTGGCTAACCAGCAAGCTATTCAAGTGGTTTTGTCTCCTGGGTATGTCTTCATCCTCTGCTTTTCCAGGTTGCTTGAATATCCATGAACCCATAATTTACCCTAATCTCCTCTAAGGCTTTGAAATAATAAAATACTTAAATAAAACCCTTTGGATAAATGCCCTTTAAAATATAGCTTTATCTGTGAACTATCATGCTCTCAGGGGAGTGGATTTTGTTGCTCAGGCAATTAAGGGGATTTTCTGTCCACTGTGTTACTGTGGTTTGTCCACTGTGATCATACCCATCTTAACTCCTGCATCAACTCAGAACAGGAAGGATGAGGAAAGTCTGGAAGAAAAATGGGACAGAATCTAGGCTGTTTCTCTGTATGATTTTTTTTTTTTTTTCCAAGGTCTGGGTTCAGTTTCCTGATCTACCACATGGTATTTTGTGGGTCATTAAGCCTTCCTATGTGTTTGAAAAATAATTCTTTGCCCAACAGGGAAGCTGCTGAGGATGAATTAGGGATGGCAAAGTGCCTAGCCATTACAGAGATGGAAGGGGTAGTCTTATAAACGGAGAAATCCTTACTTCACAAAATAGGGAAAGGGAGATTGCTTGATTTACCATCACTAAATCTACCAGGGACATTTGAGGCAGAGCAGGGAGCTGGATTCAGTTCCTGTGCCAGAGGCCCCATGTTGTCTATTTTTGTCTTGACAAATCCTTTTCACAGGCCTGACTAGGCCTAAAGCTAGAGGCCTGCAGATGTTCCAAGGTTGTCCCTTCTGACAGCTTGACTCACACAGGCAAGAGAGAGATGCTTGGAGGGCCTTACCAGGGCCTCTTGCAGCTCATCAGGGCACCTGGCCAGGCCCTGGAGACCACCATCATGTGGAGATTGTTCAGAGACACAGGAGACTGTCTTCACTGTTGCTCGTTTTGCACATAAAGAGAGACAACTGTCTTCCCACTCTGCTCAGCTAATTATAAATTCCTGTCAGCAAAATGGATCTGCAAAATAGCATTGGGGTGGGGGTAGGGGGAGGAGACGGACATCTCTTTCCCACTGCTGAAGCTCTAGAGCTAAATTCCAGTAAGAAAGATTAGAGATTTCTGTGTAATTTCTGAGTAATTTGCTTCTGAAGCTAATTAATGTTAAAAATGAAGAATTGCTCAAAAGTATCAGGAAAAGGAAGCTTTCATCTTTATGTTACTGTGCCACTAAAATATAAAAAAATTCTGGTCCAATTCCAACCATATGATTATTATTATTTTAAAGTGATACTTTTGAGATTGTGTCTCCATTTTCAAGCATACTCTCCAGAAAGGCATCTGTATTTCCTCACATTAAGTGCTAGGAAATGCAAACAGACCAAAGTTTAAGTGTGAAAATTATGGAGATTTATGGCTCTCTTTATAATTTTTTTTTTTTTTAATAAAATGCAGGGAAGCTACATGTAGTAACTGTTTTCTGGCTTTCTGAATTTATTACCTTGTACTGCTCTTTGCTGCTCAAATACCACTCTGTCACTTTTTTTTTTTTTTTTTTAAATCTTCCTCCTAATAAACTTTGTAATCTAAAGTTCAAAATTTTCTGTACCTGCGGTTCATGATGGTGAAACAGCAGCAGTGAAAATGTTTTTTCAGCTGGATGAAGACCTTTTCTTAGGTCCATTACCTTGTACCTCATGATGCTTGGGAGAATGATTATCTCCTGGTAGCTATATGCCTTGCATAACTTTGTGCTTATTCAGAAACAGAAAAATGATAGAGAAATTCATCTGAGGACTAAGTGGTTTCACCACCTTGCTTGTTCCAGCCTTTTGGGAGCTAGAAGATAAAATACTATCACTGGCATGCAGCAAGCAACATCAGAACTGATTAGGTTTTTGGCAGCATGGTTCAGGGTGAGCAGCTCCTCCTTCTCAGAGTACCAAAGATGACACCAAGCTCCATTGGTCATGCCTGTGGTTCAGTGTAGCTTTGTGGCAGAACTAGAAAGGGGAGTGTCTGCTGAAATTCCTAGTATATATCCCTATATATATATATATTCCTATACTCACTGTCTTCTAGAGAAGATGAAATTTAGTTTCTGAGAATGGGAGAACCTGTGGTGTAATGGGCAGAACTAACAGGATTTGAGTAGCAGAGGTCTTGCAGGGCTCTCCTGTGTGAGAGGAGACCATGAATTGCTCTGTGCCAGTCCAAAAAAAAGCCCACCCCAAAACCGTAGTTCACAGGTTACCCAGACTGGCTCAGGGACACCCCTGATGGACTGTGGCCCATGGGCAACTTGTGCCCGGATAGTGACGTCCTTGAGTGACTGAAGCTGTGGGTGATCCATGCCAGACCTGGGACGGTGCTTAAAGCAGCAATAAGAAGTTTTTGCTGCTAGGCAACAACTTCAATACAATTACGAGTTGCGATGCATCATGTAGCACATGGCCTGTTTCAGGTTTTGTCTTTGCTGCTGGCCCATGGTGGGGGAAGACACGATTGTGTCTATACAATCTACATTTCCCTATTCAGTCTTGGCATGAGTTTGTATAAGCAAGCATACATAGAAATGTATGTATAAAATGTGTCTGAAATTTCTGTTTTTTTTTTTTTTTTTTTTTTTTGAGAAGTCTCCAGATTTTGAACGTATGCATTTCAAGAATAAATGATCTGTTGCATTTCATATGGTGCTTCATATCATTCTCATACCTTACTTATTTTCTCTTTAGGCCTCTTGCACTGAGGTAGTTCGAAATATTATGGGTATATTGATTTAAAAAAGTCTTACTTGGATCTTTAGAACAGACTTTTCAGCTTGTTATTGTAGACTAGTTAATCTGTGGCAAATAAAATAGAGAAGTTGCCATTGCTGTCTCATTTTTCTGTTGAAGAATGTTTCTGCCATCACTATTTTTTACTCTAAAGACTCCAAGACACTGTTTTCAGCTTCACAATGGTTGAAGGAAATTCAGAGATTTCCTAATTGCAACAGTGGATTTATTGCATATTACAGAAACGTTGCAATCACTACCACTTCATAGCAGAAACTGAACAACCCCACATATGTTGAATCAACTATTATTTGAATAGGCTAAAAAGACAGAGCTTTCTTTTCATTTTTGAGTAATATTTGTATGTGCTCCCTGGGGAAGGGGATCATGAAGCAGTTTTCACACGACAATAGCATTCCTACAGCATTAATATATATATATATTTTTTAGTTTCTGAGAGTGGACCAAGACAAAGACAGAGAATGCAGCCTGGATTGTGCAGGTTCTCCTCAGAAATCCCTTTGTGCATCTGATGGAAGAACATTTTTGTCTCGGTGTGAATTTCAACGAGCAAAATGTAAAGACCCTCAGCTGGAAATTGCCTACCGGGGCAACTGTAAAGGTGAGCAAATCAAAGCTTTCCAATAGTTTCCCTTGATCATAATGCAAAATAATAGACTTTAAATAGCTTTTGAAATGTAATGAATATTGAGAACTAGTAGTGCTGTACTTGCAGTGCTGTACAGCTGACTGAAAGCAAGTAGATTGAAATTTGTCCGTTAATTCTATAAAAATATGCTACATGAAGATGAATCTATCAGCAAAAATATGACTCCCTCACCCATTTACACTATAAGTGACTATTAATGAAATTATATAGTTAGGACCTTGTTCTTGAAGGTCCATCTCATTGGCAGACTCAGAGTAACTCTCAAGATTGTTGTCTCATGAGATTTCTTTTCTTCTGCAGTTTAGTATTTTGAGTTAGAGTTAGATGAATTCAGTGTATGTTTCCTAACTGTTATCATTATCTCAAAAAAAAAAAAAATCTAACTGGTTGATGTTGTTTTGGTTTGCTTCAGAATGTAATCCCCCCAACATAGTTGTAGAATTGTGGGATTTTTTTCTACAAAACTGAAAGTTGTGTAAACCCTCAAACAGTGTAAATCTGAAATTCAATTAAATCATTTGTAATGCTTAGAGCCTTCTAGCTAAATCATCTACTCTTTTACTTCTGAACTCTGTTTGAAGAAGCTGTGCAACATGCAACCCTAGTGCTTCAGTTCCAAAATTTAAAATATTTTAAAATATTCACAGGTTAATCTTTTCACTTTAGAGTAGGCTGGTGCTAGAGATTTCAGTTGACATGCTAAGAGAAACATGCCATATTCCCTACTGAAGTGTAGGGTGATTCCCAACACAATGAACTTCTTTTTAAAATGTAAGAATAGCAGCACTCATAAAGATTTACTTTCCCTTTCTCTCTGTCCAAAAAGAGCAGGTGGGAGGGGAGAAGAAAGCCTCAGGGACCACGCAGGTTCAACCTCTAGGAGGCAATTTTCCACATCGTCTCTCTCCATTAGCTCCAGAAAGCCTCTGAAGCATCAGGACTGTTTCAAAGAGACATTCTGTCTCATCTTCTGCCTAGATGAAACACTATGCTCATTCTTCAGCCCTTTCATAATAAGCCATTGTATTAGCTGATGGATCCATTTACTTATGTGAACAGGAATAACATAATGAAGCTACCTGAGTTGAAGTTTTTGTTACATTTATGAACAGAGAGAATTATTTTAAACTTTGTTTTTGTTCATTTTGTGCGTTTAGAGCATTATACACTTATGCAGGAATGAGTTTTCCTAAGTGTTTTTCTTTCTGTTTTTATTTCTTACCATGTTGATAATGTCATCTGCAAGATTTTTTTTTTTTTTTTCCATAGGGATGCATTTAATCGCCTTACCCAAAGTGTATCCAGCAATGCTGGCATTTTTTATGCAGTCAACAACTACAATTTGGAGAAGTGCTCATTTGCTGTTTTTTTTTTTTTTTTTTAATTAACATGTAGCATGTCAATATAATTGTAGACTTGGAATTAGACACCTTAGGCAGCTTAAATATTTCTAATAACGAATTTTAAAGTGTCTTTTTTTTTTTTATTTCTACCTGTGGCTGCAATCATCAGAAATATTTCAAGCTGTAACAAACAAGTTTTACAGAAGAAAAAGATGATCTGCTGGCCTAGCAGCAGTTTCAGTCTTAACATTGCTTCTTTTGATAGTCTCATCAAACATTTCCCTGCAAGAGCTTAGAAAGGCCTCAGATTAAGACCCCTTTTGAGCCAGTTGCTTTTGCACGGTGATGCTTGTTGTTGCAGGTGATGCTTGAGCAAAGAGTTGTTTCAGTAGGGTTAACCAAAAGATGATGGTTCAATTCCAGGGCAACTTTCAAGGTTTCAGTATTTGTTTTCATTCTGTGTTGGAATGAAAACAAATTCTTTTGGAAATGTTCATCCGCCCCCCTAAAAAACAACAAAAATAAAACATTGAAAAATTGGTTTTGAATCAAGTTTTGAAGTTGTTAATGTTAGTGAAAGAAACATGTATGTTTGCCTGTGGAGTTATGAATGGAGAAAAGAGATGAAGTCATCTCTGCTTCCTGTTACAGGATTCACAACTTTAAATCTTCTCATCCATCACTGATCAGAAAGGGCCATCTTAAGTTTAGATCTGCTTTCTCCTGTCTTCTTTTCAGGTAAAAATCTCTGTTCAGCCCCCAGAAATCTTGTCTGAAAAGGAAATGCTTCCAGGAACAATTTAAATTAATTGAAAATGTTGTGACCAGGTTTTTGTGCAGTTAAGTTTATTCACCACAAATCTAAACGTCCTCACAATATATGCCCAAAACCTTTTGAAACAATTTTGAGTCCATCATTTCTTTTTTATACATTCAGAATTGGGATTTCATTTTACATTGATAAAGGAAGCTTGAACCACAATTAGATTGATGCCTGCTTTCTCCCTACATGTATCTTTTTTTCTGTTGAAAGCCATATTTGGATTGGCTATCTTTACTCCTCCTCACTGGTTCTCAGCATTTGCCTGACCTATTTGATTTTGATCATTTAAATGCTGAAATTACAAAGGGATAGTTTTCTTTAAAGATGTCTTGTTTCCTTTCTCCTTTATACTTCTGAATTCAAGTTTTGTTCACAGCCAAAGTCATCAGCTCATGTAATTCTTTGGAATTACAAAGGAAACAATTTTTAGGGCCTGGATCTTAAAGCTAAATGATAAAAAACAGTGGCAGAACTTTATGTTTTCTTTTCTTCCACTGCTGTCTTTCTAGTTCCAATGGCTGTAGCAGGGACTGAAATAGCTTTAACAAACCTGAAAATGAATAAGCCTTCCCCGCAGTTCTGAAAGAGAATTCACCTTTGACAAAACAAGCATCACAACTGACTGCTTTGATAGTGTATTTCTTTCTTCATTTATTCATTTCTTCCTTCATTCCTTCTTTCATTCCTTCATTTGTTCCTTCCTTCCTTTGATGTCCTTACCAAGTTTTTTATATTTCTTTTTTTTTTCCAATCCAAAAATACTTTTTTTTTTTTTTGATTCCAGACAGTGCTGAAATCTGTTGCTAAACTTGGAAAAGTTAAAATAAGTTATAATCTTGCTAAATTTCCAGCCTGCTTTTACAGTTTTGAAGGGTTCAAATAATCTGTGTAAACTGCAGATGGACATTCACATTTTTGGATACTTTTCCAAACAAAATCTGAACTCTGAAGTTCTGGAGTTTTGCCACTTACTTGACAGAGAAGTTTACTGTGCAACAAGATTATGAATCTAATAAATAAATGTATGTAGACAGTTGAGAAATATTATTTGTGTTAGGGGGACTGTTAAAGTATCACCTGTGACTGCGATCCACTCCACACACACAAATGCTTCACAGTAAATCTAGCCCTGCATAGCCCAAGAAACAAGCTATACAAGAAGTGAGAGAGCAATGTGCTTGCTTTTAAACAAGTCAGAAAGACACAGAGGCTATGTCCACACTACTAAATTAAACATTGCCAGGACACAGTACGACTGTCTGCTTCGGTAAGCTGGTCGAGAGATCCCTGCTGCACTTTGAGTATGGGCCAGCTAGTGCTTTCCACAAGACTTTATCTACAAGGCTTGGGAGTTAGCATGGGCCAGGGACAGTCCCAAGCAGGCAACATGCACAGAACCACTTTCTTTTAAGGGTTTAAGGCAATTCAGCCTGAGAACTAAGCTAGCTGTTTTTACAGGACTGCCCTGATACATGTCAGGGTAGATCTACTCCTATGGCTAGCACAACCTTGGACACGAGTCCTTTAGCACTTAGCCTTGTTCCCTCCACTACTGCTGGTGAGGACGGGACTGGAGTGCTCTGGATGTCACACAGGAAAGCTTGGTAACTTACAAAGCTGAGCCTTCGATACTTTTAGTCAGCACATGTGAAAAGTACAAGACAAGTTTCTTAGTCTTGAAAATAGAACCAAACATGCAGAAGAACCATTTCTGGAAAAAAAAAAAATAAATAAAAAGAAAAGAAAAAAAAAAAGAGTTCTAACAGCAAAAAGAAAATAACCCCTTTAAGTTATATCCCTGAATGATGCAGCTGCCCATTATGAGCAGAGTTTTGCCCAGCACTGTAGGACCAGTAGCTACTGTCTTATAGTTAATGGAGATTTTACAAGATTTGTGACATGGCAGAGGTTACCCCAGAAGGCTTTGCTTGTGTGTAAGCTGAAGCACAGAAGATATCAACTAAAAACAGCTTTCCCGTCAGAAATAGGAGAGGTATGCTCTGGAGACCCCTTGTAGCCTTTGCAGAAAAATTCATCTTGGATCTTTGAGGAGGAAGTCAGTGGGGCTCAGGTGACACACTATTATTGCCTCTATCTCCTATCAGTGTCTGGTGTGTAGGAGAGGTTGTCATGGCATGAAAAATTCTTCAGAGTAGGGATGTGATGAAGGAAGGAGAAAGAGTCAAGATTACCTCATCTCCATGAATGTCCGGCAGAGGTTTGTATTATTATGCCTGACCTAGCACTGCTTTTCCTTGGGTTTATCTTTTAAATTGGAAAATAAGCCAAATAAGCATCATAACAAATAGATACTATAAATGTGTTTTGCCTTATGATAATGACAACGCAGAATAATATGTTCATCCTATTTAAGTGACTTATGGCACTGATGGATGTCAAAAGTTCAAGTTTTGATTTGTTTTCATACTGCTTAGATATGCTTTTCATACTGCTTAAGTATTCATCTTTCTCACCCTTTTCATTCAATATTATTTTGAGGCTGGCTTTCTGGTGACTAACAAATCCCTGAAAGCCTGAGGTTAGATAGTAATGCCCTACTTGCAGTCCCCCAAGCTATGTGCATTTTTAGCTTGTGCTCAAACACATACTGTGCTACAGCTAGAGTTTGAGTGTCCTTTTGAGGCTGTGCTTTGTTTAATTCCCACTTTCTTTTTGAAGAAAGAAGTACTGCCCAGTTAAGAAAACAGGGGATGTGAAGTAAGGCCTTCCTGAACCCACCTCAACTCCAAGGAGGTTATAACTCAACTCATCTATCCATACCACTTACCAGCTTGGAACAAAGTTATTTATGGCTTTGTGAAAATTCAGAGAACCTTGGATGAAAATTCATATTGTCTTCTGAAAATTCTCAGGTTTTAGAGCATACTGGTTTGGGCAAATTTTGCATAAACAGTCTGTGCAGTTCAGACCATCGACAGCATACAGGCAGAAATGAATTAACACATCAGATGTTTAGGGACTGACATATATGAAATAAGTCCCTTGAGCCACAGAATGGATAGTACAAACCTGACTGTGCACAGAGGTGTAGTCCTGGTAACTACTGCATGTACTCAAGTACACGCATAATTAGTGTGTACTTTGCTCAGCGAGGACTTCCTTCTTAATCTGACAAATGTAAGGCTGAATGTATGTCATAAGTCATGATATGGGACTACCTGAAACAGGGGGTTTGTTTAGATTTTGTTTTTCATGGAGTATTTTGTATATTCCCTTTAAAAAATCCTCTTTTTCCCGCGTGTTTAGAATTACTCTGTAAAATCTAGTCTCATCACTATAGAATGGCATTGTACAAAGAATATTCAAATTTTCTATTAAGTCATGAAAATTTTGCTTTATAGGTAAAAAAAAAATGAGAGAATGCTTCAATAATTCCTAGACTCCTGTCAGTTTCCTCTATGCTAAAATAAATAGACTTTTTTTTTTTAATTTTTTTTTTTAGCCTTTGTATTCCCAAAACTGAATAAGTTTTTTTCCCACGAACTTTAAAAAGGTGAACTCATATTTTTCCTGCAGCAGTTTTCAAGTAATTTTAGGCTTTTCAAGTGGTTTTCCATGACAGTAAATAATGTGTATTAACTTTTAAACCTGAAATTATGATGCTGGGTGGAGTTGACTGGGACTGAAGGCTACCCCACCCCCCCCCCAAAAAAAAAAAACAAAAAAAAACCCACAAACAACTGTGCTTCTTTTCCCTGATTTTTATTTTTATTTATTTACTTATTTTAAATGGCAACAAACTTTAGTCCTAGCTAGGTTAGTGGAAGATTTGGGATCAATGGAGTTTTTCAGAGTTCAGAAACTTTGAATAACTCAGTTTCCATTGCACAGCCTTTCACCTCCCAGCTCAGCAACTTCAGGTCTTAAGTGTACGAAGTCTGCTAGCTGACTGCATCTTGTTCAAAGCAAGCTCTATCTATAACAGGAGTGTCTGGTGGAGTGAACGCAGTTTTTCTCTCTCTTGGATCACCAAAAAATGGTGACTAGCTGCCAGCAGCAGGTCAATTGGCAGTTTTGCTGATGGTGTGAGGGTGAATTGGAAGAGGTAGCACTTTAGTTCATCTGGGTAGTTTGAACTTCAGGCATTTAAGTTATTTACATGGATGTTTGCTGAGATTTAGGCAGTTTGTCAGGAGGCAGCTGAAAAGTATGTTCAATGCCTGTGACTGAATTTTAGAAGTCTGTGGCATTCTCATTTTGGCTACTGAGAATTTTTTGCCTGAACAAATAAGCCTCTATCTCCCATGGAAATGTCACTCTTAGAGTTAGCTGAGGATAGTTCCTGCTTAACTTAAGTTTGCCCTGAAGGGCACTGCAGGATAATGGACTCACAATATCTTTTTTCCTCCTCCTACTCCTCCTCCATTTTTTTTTCTTTTCTTCTTCCGTAAATAACAGTAATGAAAGCTTGTTCCCTTTGTTTGTTTTTAAGTGAATGTACTATATTGGGGTATTCGAGACCAATATTCTGAATCTATCAAGTGAGTAGGTCAGTAATAATATTTGCTATTCTCATGTTGTGATCAGTGGAAAAACAAGTTTATATGTGCAGTCCTGCCAGTATATTTTAGCCCTAACCTAGACTTCTTGAAACATTCCAGCCAAGCAGCTTAGATTTGCTGTCCATAACATTTCTAGATTCTTTACCAATACTTAACAAATAATAATTCTGTAATGGCTAGAGGTTTGATATAAATTGTTGCTCACTGTAAAATTGCAACTGCCAATTTGCATCACATTTTCCTACTACGCTGTCATCATGTAGCAGCAACCGGAGTTTTCTGGAAACTGTTGAACTGGCCTGTGGACCCATGTCTGAGTGGCTCGTACTCAAAATAGGAATTTATATAGCTTTACACAGAATGATAATTTCACTCCTGAGTAGCATGGCGTTTAGTTTGGCTGGCACACAGGGTATGCATTCAGCATTTGCAGAGAGGTAGCCCCAACAAGTGTTTGCTGCTTCCTGAGCACCAAGGATAGTTGTCACAGACACCAGTGTTATTGTTGTTCTATAGTTATGGAGACCCTCTTTCTCCATTGGAAACCCTAGATAGCTCATGTTTAGCTTAACTCATTTATGGTATCTTAAAGAGCCTAGCTGTTTAAAAATGCCATTCTTTTATGGACTACCATAGACATAACAAAAGGTACTATCTTCATTCTCATGATTCACATAAAGTACTGGAACACATCAAAATATGAGTGGAATTTCCCATAAAGATGTATTTTACTATTTACTATTTGCTTTCCTTAGAGGAGAGAAACACCCAGTATTTCTGTTTTATTAAAACAGAGCTCTTAGCAATAATGCAAAGTTTCACTCATTTGAATTATTAGTATGGTGAATGAATTAAGGATATGTTTGAATGTTATGAATTGATATGAATTAAATATCCAAGGACATTTCTGTCCTTGGATAAATATGCAGATATGATATTCCCATTTTGAAGAGAAAGGATCACAGTTGCTTTAGGCTTGTAAATAAATCTTGGTCCCATAACACATGAATGTAAGCATCCTTTGTGGAAACATTCTTGTTGCCTCATAGCTAAGGAACTGGGTTGTGAATGCTGGACATGGTTTTTGAGTGCACACCTAATCCTGTATTCCCTTGGAGGCTCCCTTCCAGCTCAGGTTTGCCTGCAAGCCAGGTGTGAGCTTGACGTGTGCTTGCAGTGTCCAAGCACGTCTGTTAGGTCAGCGTGTGGGCAGGGACAGTGGCTCAGCCAGCCCACCTGCTGCCTGGAAGGAAGCCTTGTGGGCTGCATTTGGGAGCCAGGCTGTGCTCCTGAGATGTTTCATTTGGAGAGAGAAAGTCACAGTGACTAGGTTTAGTTCTTTCCCTACCTCCAGTGAAAGTGAGACTGGACCAAGGTGTCAATCTATAAAGTAAACCTGAACACATGGTGAAAGCTTGCACAGTCTGCAGACTGAAAGCAAAACAGTTTTCACTTGTTCTCCTCAGCTCTCCCTTTTCTCCTTTTTTTTTTTTTTCCTAATGTTTTTGAGGAAAAAGGAGGAAAAAATGTATAAGTGGTATCAGTACTTTTTTTTTTTTTTTTCCCAAATAAACCCTTTCCTGGGGAAAAAAAATGTTATAGGGCAGATTTTTATCACAAAATACTTTTAGCTAGGAGCTGTCTCCTCCTTTTCCAGACCTATTTTCTCACTGTGAATACTGCATTTAATCTGTAGGATGACTGCAAGTTTCCAGACTGCACTGCTGGCAGTCCTGCTAATACAAACCCTGTTCAACTCTAACCTCACTGTAGCTTGTTTCTGAGCCTTCATTTATGCTGTGTATCAAGCTACTGTAGTGAAGTGTTATTTCAAGAAAAAATACTCAGCATCTTGGTGAACAAAATGTATCTACACAGAGAAGATATGATTTATGTGGTCACTGAAAGCAGGAGGAGATGGCTTCTGATACTGCTTTCTAGGAGGTATTTAAATGGGGTGGATAAAGTTTTAAGTATGTGTGGAATATTTTTGTGGAATATCCTTTGCTTTTTTATATGTGTCTACTGGCACATGGAAAATAAGACAAAAAGCGCTGAAATATTATCCAAAATTTGCTGGAGGTGGAATTTATCTCTTATAAAAATACTCAATTTTTTCTTGATTATATTTCTCAAAACGGAATGTGCCAAAACCAGACTGCACAGAAAAAAAGCATAAAAGAGCATTCTTGGGCATAAAAAGGGTATGCTTTTAGAACAAAAAATGCAAAGTCATATTTTTTTTTTCATTTTGTGAATGTTTACTTTTTCTGATCATGTAATTTCAATTTAATTTTCTGTTAAAATATAAAATTAAATAAATATAAAATGAAAATCTTAAAACAAGTAGAAACAAGTAGTGCTAAAGCAATAGTACTGCACTGAAGATTTGAAACCAGAAATAGTTGCAAGTCTCAGATTTTCAATGCAAGAATTATAAATTGGCCCATATTAGGGTTATCGAAAGTATTTATCAAGTCAGCGTTCTGTTCAGAAAGCCTAGTCTGGCCTTTGGTATGTAAAATATCAGAAAGCTGTAGCTTCAGTTTTTATTGCAAATATTTGATTCAGTTCTAGTCAGAGTGTATCTCTCCAAATGTGACTGTTAGCAAATCAGGAGAAATATTATTGTGCTGAGAAGATTTCCAGCACGGCATTCCTTATTTTATCCTAAAGCTTAGCCATCTGAATCGCTGGGCAGTTGGAAAATTAATTAAAAAAAAAAAAAAAAGTCAACAAAAATGCTACACTGCTTGCCTGCCACTGTTGGATGCCAATAGAGGAGAGTGCAGGCCAAGATTGCTTTGCTGTTTTGTTTGAATCCAGAATGCAGCAATAAAAATAAATAGTGAAAGAGTCAGCTAGCCCTCGTCACAAGGCAAGTCTTTTTTTTTTTATGGCTGTGTCAGGCTACATGTCTGTGCTGACATCTTTTCCAACCCAAGAGGCTAATAATCTCTGCATCTTTGTAACTGAAACTTTGAGCACATATAGCTTGTTATGTTTCCAATCACTAGAGATTACTGCTATTTATATGCTTTGTTAATACAGGCATGATCAGTTCTTTGGAATATGCATTGATTTAAGTCAAATATTGTAGAAAATTTTCATGTTACGTTTGTGCCATAGAAACCAAACTGTGCTCTGAATAAAAAAAAAATGGTGCTAAATGAAATACAAATTAAGGTTATTTGACTTTTATTCTATCTCTACCAATTAGCAAAAGGTTATAGTGGGAAAGAAACGTGGTAGAAAAAAGCTCGTTAATTGTTAGGACAATCCAGTAAAGTGCTCAGCTGAATAGCTAACTTTAAACAGCTTGACACCGTGTATTTCTAAATTTAAGTATGTGTATAGGTATTCTGGCATAATGGAGGGGCAGTAAGGGAAGCCTATGGAGATCAAGAGATATTTGAAATTATTAGTGCCTAAACTAGGTCTGTTTGTTCAAATCTATGTGACTTTAGAAAAGCTTTCTCTATACCATAGGAACAGCTAAGTATATGTGGAAAGCCCTCAGGGAAACATTTTCTTCAAACAATTAACTTTAACCACTTCATAAGTAGTTTTAACAAAGTAGTAAATGTTTCTGAACTGTTCAGTGGCATATTCAAGCTATAATAAAATAACTAAATAAAATGTAGAGTGTATTTTATGCATAAATACATAACAAACCTGTGTCACACACAGTAATCTCTTTGAAAGTATGTGATGTCTGCTTCAGTGTTTTGCAATTGGGAAAGGTACTTTTATTCTTACTGAAATATATAGGAAACCAAGAAATACTGGATGAGCTAAATCAAAATCTTTGCTGGAGATTTATCTATCCTTCTGGCAAGCTGTTTACTTTTCCATGAGAGAATCTGTGTTAGATCTCCCTATGGAGCCCCAAAGTTGCTGTAAATTCAGTTGTATTAAATGTTACTTTAGAGATGGTGTTTACATCCTTGATGATTTTGTGTCATTGTTTTAAAGATAAACTTCTACTCTGCAGTAATAAACTTCTCTCTATGTGATACATTATTCAAGGGTTAGCCAGTAGAGTTGAAATTGAGGGATTGTATTTATTTATTCATTTATTTATTGAAGCTTAGTGTTTTAGGTGCTATACTGTTGGAAATTAAACATAAAATTAGATAGGTTCCAAGTCAATCTTGTGCTGCTTGTAATGCTAATTCTGTTTTCAGAATTTCCCTGGTACTACAATTTTGGATCACCTTTAGTGTTATTTCAGAAAGTCCTATGTTCCTAGCCCTGATGTACACCAGAATCTGGTTTTGGATGCTGCAGCTGCCTACTGATGCCACTTCTGAGATGAAAACTTTCTGTCAGCCCTGTTTGTCAGCTAATAATGTCCAAATGAGCTAATTTAAAGTAACCTCATACATCTTCATGCTCAGTTTCTATGCCAGGAGATTTTTTTTTTTTTTCCAGCAAGCTTCTGAGATGTAAAGACTTATGTACATGGAGGTAACAGGATAAAGTCTCACTAACTCAGCCATTAACATAATTCAAAATTACAGTTGGGCATACATATCTGCAAAATTAGTTTTTCCCCTTGTCTGAATATAGGCAAATAATGTCTCATTTCAGCAGGCTTTTTACAGGTCTTAGAACCTGTCTCTTCACCATGTCATACACTGCATTCCTGCTTGAGCCTGCTGGCTTCAATATTAATTCTTACACTAGGGAAATAAATAAAGGATCGGGGGAATTCTACCATTAGATGATTCCAAAAGTTTAAACAAAAACATATTTAAAGAGAAAAATGTTTTCTTTTTCATTCTCTGTTTTTTTTGGAGGTAGAAATCCATTATAACAACAATGAAATGAGTCTTTCTTGTTCCAATGGTGCACAGCATTGCCCAGTGCTTGTCATCCTTCCAACACCTTGCAGACTCAGAGACCCCGCTGCTCTCAGGTTGTTTGTCACCAGTGTGATGCCATTTACTTGGAAAGAGTTCAGCCTGCTTTGGCCAGGTTCCATGATGACCGAAACCAAAGTTGTGGGCTGGTTAATCGGCACAGATGTACCAAGTAACCCCCTCACCTTTCATTCTTGGTCTTTATTTCAAAGCAGATCAGAGTCCATCCTGTTCTGAATTATTCCAGTTCTAGATAAAGAGGGAAGTTGAATCTCTATGTGAGAGACTGCACTGGGATCCCCATATATGTCAGTATTCCTATAAGCCTCCTTCTGACAAGCCACTTCTGCCTATCCTACTACTTTGATATGCTTATGAGTCATTTTCATTATTACTTGCGAGAGGGGCACAGAGGGGATCTTCAACAAGAACTGGCCGGATGCACTCATAGGACTTTGCACAGTGAGTCCTGGATTTGGCTTTGCTGAAAGAGTGTGAGCAATGGCCAAGTGGCAGTTTAGTTTCCCTGTGGATTAGGGTCTCATGCCTCACTGACTTTTGCCTTTTAGGATCTGCAAGATCTCCTAACATCTGTCTTGTCTGATGCTTTGATGTGCGCTCATGTTTCATTTTTACTTCTGGTCACAGCAAAAATTATTTTCTTGTCCTTTTTTCACCTGTTATTTTACATAAATGTCTAACCCTTAAGTGTCTTGAATTTTTCCTTTCCATTGGAAAATTTTGGTTGAAATCAGAAAATATTGCAACAAGGACAGAAAATCAGATAATCAGATGCTGTAATCTTGCAAATGTATCATCAAAATAACTATCATAACTTCTGGCTTCAGTAATATTTTATTTGAAATGAATTTAGCTCCTCTGAATTAATAACCTAATGTTCATTAATATTCTGAGAAAAAATATTTTATATGTCTTTTTATTTTGACAACCCTATTACATTTCTTCTGTCAGGTTTGGACTGCATCTCCATGTCTCATATATATTCCCCTATGGTAATTCCTTGGTGAAATAAAAAAGCAGAATTGGGAATAATATTTTGGCTAGACACAATTTCAGATGCTTAGCTTGATAAGAGAGCTTCCTCCTGGGTTTATTTTTGGGTATTTTGAAGCATAGTAATGCCCAACAGCTTTAAAATGTTTCCATGGTTTCCAACACAACACAAGACTTCAAACCTGAATTTTATATTCCCCTAAATTTGGTCATTGTTGATTTTAAAGCATATTAGATCATCCACAAATAGGAGGGTTTCAGAACATCGAGCTGTTTAGAAACAAGTGGTGTACAGTTTTGGAGAACTTCTCTTTTGCCTTGGCATGTTTTTAGGATAATTCATATATTGGAGATAATTTACAACCCTGATGGTACTATTGCAGAGACCTTATGTGATGGAATTTATATCACTTTTCCTTTCAGACATTTAAACCACATGTCATTCTAGAAAAACGAGGACAGAGGTCCAACAAAGAAGTGATTTATTTTCAGTTAAAATACTAGCTACATTAAAACCACATGTTATTAAGTACTGTATGACCGAACCATGCTCAGAATAAGGCTTACAACACCAAAGCTTGCTTACAATGTTTCTTTTCCTTTTTTTTTTTTTTTTTTTCTTTTCTACCACAAACTTTGCCAGTGCATGCATTAACAGATATTACCTGAGCTGCACTGTACTTTGACTATAATTTTTTCCTTGATGAAACAAGTTGTTGAAATACCAGAGAACAAATTAATTGACTTCCTTATTATTTTTCTCACATTTCTAGATGGTTGAACATTTATGTCTGTTTTAGGTGACAGTATATCACTGTGATTCTCTCTCCTGAAACCACATAATATGATTAAGATCAGTTAAGACTGAAACTTAATTTTTCAGAGTGAAACAACTTGTACTTTGGGCACTTTACCAACATGAACTGTATAACTCTCATAACACTCCTGAGAGATAAATAAAATCTTACTTTACAGAAGAATAAACTAATCCACAGAAGTAATGCACACAAGTCCAAGACCATAAGGGAAAACAATAGGAACATTAGAATTAAGGGGCCTCAGTTCTGTGTTCAGGGTACAGATACTGAGGACTAGTTTCTGTCCATAATGTTACACTTTCCAACCAGATTGTCTAGCACACGAAGGGATTTTTTTTTTTTTTTTTGTGTGTTAAAGTTGCCAGATGAGTTGTCCAAAACTTGGTGGAGATGACTAGTGAAAGGTTGAAGGATTCATCCTGTAAAAGGGATTTTTGCAGTTGCACCAGGCTTCTGTGCTGGCTCTATGCAGGCATGGCTAGATGATGCTAACACAGGAAGGGTGCTTGAGGGAAAAGAAACTTAGCTGTTTCACCTGTATGTGACAGAGTAACTCCTGGGGAATGCTAGATTACAAAATGATGTCAAGATACACTGGTATCTAATCGGGAAATGGAAAATGTTTTTTCCTCGTTGTTCAGATTCTGTTTAATGTGCAATTTGCATGCACTAGAAAACCTTTCCTGTCACTTTCCAGGAATTCTACAGACATTCACTAATTAACACAATGCCTGTGTCTCATAGGTAATTGCTGGGCACTTTTCCTCCTAGAAGGGAACTGGCCAGTTACTGTCAAACAATCTTTAAACAAAGTAGAGATCAGAAACAGTAAATTTCTTAGTTTGTATGCTTGAGATCATTCTAATTCAGATGTTACAATCACATCTTGAAATCATTAATACTTCCTTAAGCTTGTCTGGTATTCTCATTTGTCTTGAAGTTGCCTAGCTCAAGCAGATGCTGAAGTATTGACTCTGCATCAGCAACATGCTAATATTTGTAGTGGCTTTAGACAATAAAAGGTACAAAAGCTTATGTTATGTGTCTTTTCTCAGCCTTTGGTTGCCTAATGAAATATAATATATGTATTAGACAATATAGCATTTTAGACAATAGAAACTACTGAATTAAAGCTGGCTAATTTACTGCCTTGTCTTGGATGGAGACCAGTACCGGGTAATGAAGGAGATGGCGCAATGAACCACACAGTGGACAAAAAAGGCCTGTGTGGTAGGCTGGCTTGACTAGTGCCAAGTCTAAATCATAAGCTGTTACAATAAATTTTAGCACAATATGAATTATGTCCAAAATTATTATTGAATCACCTGCCCAACAAGCCTCTATGTTGTACAGTATGTGTTTGTTTGTTTGTTAATTACCAGCCTGGTAAGCACATCTATAGTCAGTTAGTTACCACTGAGCTCACTGCCTAACTGAAGTAAATGGTGTGTAAACTCACAGTAGGAAATACGTGGTACCTATACTCCTGCTGCCTGCTTTGTGTTTCCCAAAGCATTGGAAAGTTGGTCTTACTGCTGATGCCACCTGCACTGGAACAATAAGGTGAGGCCTGAAGTGGCAGCTATTGTGTTAAATTGTTTTTAATTTAAATTAATTGTTTAATTGTTTGAAGAAGCCTTTTTTTTTTTTTTTTTTTTTTTTTTTTTTTTTTTTTTTGGCTTTCTGCCCTTCTGGCAGCAGAGGGAGCAGCAAAGTCGTCTCTCCAGGCATCTCTCCATCTCATCTCCTAGTTCTGTCCTTCTGTTCCATGCTTCACTCTTGCCTTTGAGGTGGCAAAATTTCAGTTTTGTTTACTTTGCTTGGCAGCTGAGCACATTTGGGCAAACCAAAAGGACTCATAGGCTAGACAGGCAGTCAAAGGTTGGAGGAAGATGATTATACTAGTGATTGACTTATGATATGCAGTAAATGTTGTTATGTTAGGTGAATTAAGACAATATTGCCACTAAATTGTTGTCTTCCACTGGTTTTGTTTCTTTGTTTCCTAGAAATAATGCAACTAATGTTAAATTTTCCCTGATTATAATTCCAGTTCTCTTTACATGGGCCTCAGAGCCTTCTTCCTTTCTCCCTCTCCCTCCTTAGGTTATTGTTTATCTTTTCTTTACATTGCATCATCCAACTGACTTGTCTTCTCCCTTTCTCTAGATGTTTCCAGATGTGTGGCTGAAAGGAAGTACACCCAAGAACAAGCTCGAAAGGAATTTCAACAAGTGTTTATTCCAGAATGCAATGATGATGGCACATATAGTCAGGTTGAAAATTTTTAATTCAGTATCTTGCACGTCTGGAAAATTAGAATGCGTGTGTTTCAAATATAATGAAATGTGATTTCAAAATGAAATGTAATTTGTACTAACAATGATGTTAAAAAATAGAAAGAAAATTCATGTTTTGTGCCAGCTGAGTCCTTGTTCTTTTTTTTCAGAGTTGGCCAGCAAAAGAGCCAAACATTACTGTTGTTCATGTGATACACTCCCTATTCTTCTAGGCTGAGGCAGCTGAGTCATTCTTGTAGCCCCCTGAATACTCATCAGATGGTAAAATGTTTGGAATTTCTGATCTATTGCTGATCTAAACCAGAAATCTTGTGACCAGAGTCCATATCTTAAGGCTAATAGCATGAATCATACAGGATTCTTCCCTATCCTCAGCTGAATTTCTGCACAAGTATATCGTCTGAGGCTAATTAGGTTAGTTTATAGAATTCAGAAGGGGCACAGCTAGGTGGTTACCCTGTGATGTATATTCTGGTCAAGGTTGCCTTCTGCTGCCACTGTACTGCAATTCAGTTGTGGAGTTGTGCAGAAGACCATCCTTCTTGTTTTAAGAGGGAAGTGATATTGGCTCTCAGGACATATAATGCAATTGATTTCTAAGAGGAATTCCAAGAGTTTCCTTTCTGACAGCTTGGGATATGAATAATGCTGGCAGAAGCATTCTGTCCTGCACTTTCAGTGGGTGGAACAATATGTTCTCTGTGTGGAAAAAAACTCAAGATTGCTTGCTTCATGAATAGTTTGTGTGTCCCTTGAGGAATTTTGTTGTGAGGTTTTCATAACACCTGCACCTCACTCTCCTGAAACAGGATATAAACAACTGGATATTTCAATAGTTTTCTCTTCCATTGGATTCTGAAGGACCTACCTCACTTTGCTTGAAAGAAGCTCTTCATAATGCTAAAAAATCATGTGTATGATGGAGATTAAGGTCCATTATGGTTTGTCATTCTAGGTTTTGCCAATATAGTTTGCTGGACACAGTACTCATGTCATGAATGCTGCAGGATAATAGACATATGTCTGACAGACTGCACGCGGTTCATGTCATTTCTGACAGGTTCAGTGCCACAGTTACACTGGATACTGCTGGTGTGTCACTCCCAATGGTCGTCCTATCAGTGGAACTGCCGTGGCCCACAAAACTCCCCGGTGCCCGGGTAAGATTTGTTCAGCTGACTGGGTTATGACATTGTCTTATGAATATTAGAGTTTAGTTGGGGCATCTGAGTAGACTTAAGGAAAAAAAAAATCTTCGCCAGATATGTTGTTCAGCACAGGAACAGGTGCTTGTGGAAGCAGTGGACTCTCCCTCCTTGGGGATTTGCAAAATTCAACTGCACAAAAGTTGGTCTAGCTTTTAAGCTAGCCCTGCTTGAGTTCTTCTGAGGCCACTGCCAACCTAAATCTTTCTGTAATTCTATGATCCGTCTACTTTATTTGTATTATTATTTAGCTACTGAAATGTTTTTCTGCAGTGGTTATTTGTATGATAGTTATGATTCACTGTGTGAAACCATGCAACTGACTTGCAGAGGCAGTTCTTTATGTTGCAACTCTCATGTAAACTCATTGCAGAGTTTCAGAAATTCCAGAGGGCTTTGCCTTTTTGATTTTTTAAGTATTTGGCATATAGAAACAAAACAAAACAAAAAAACACTCCCAATCAAAAATATTGATATTGACTTGTAACATAGTCCAGTGAAAGAACTCCCACAGCAACTCTCATGATTGGCCAAATCCAGAGAAGAAATAAAAATGAAACAAAGCACTAAGAACATAATGGAATAATTGTCTCTAGAAATTAATTGGCAAATCAAACTCACTTGTCTTTCATTAGCAGGACAATTACTAGCTTCAATGTTTTTCAGGAATTTGCTTTTGACCTTATTTCATTTACGTTGATAATAAAGATGATGAATCCCCAGTGTATGGACAGTTGCCGGGATTGCTGTTCACCTTGCTTGAAGCTGGCATAATTGCACCCTTTTGACAGAAATAGCTCTAAAAATTACTTGAGCTGTATGTATTGCATTTCTGCTTGTGCTGCAGCACCATTCTCTGTCAGAGAGTAGAAAGAATAACTTAAAACTTAAAAAAAAAAAGCTAACTGTAATATAAATGAAGCTGAAAGAAGTGATTAAGATCTTTGAGGGAATTCACCAGGTCTGATCTACTCCCATTGTTTGAACACAGTAATGAAATTTTTAAAAAGTACATGGAGGAGGGAAAATACCACAATGAAAGTTTCAACAAAGATTATAAAAAGTTAATTCATTTTTAAGGTCTGTCTTGTTTAAGTGATTTGCAGAATCTTCCATGCATGTTCCCTGTAGGTGAACTTTAGCCAGAAAGAATAATTTTCTGACTAATCCATTTGATCCAGTCTGAAAAGTCTCTCTGGCATGACAGTGAATTGTGAAAATTAACATAAATATTCAAAAGGTTTAAAATACATTAAAGCATGCATTTGTTTCAATATAATTACTGTTCATAACTTGAGCATGTCTTTATAAGACACAGGTTAGGATAGTATTTATGTGTTCCAATATACTATTGATTTGTGGTGGTTTTGAATGTCCTTAGCTAGGGCTTCTCTTAAAGTGTGCTCTCATTTCTTCGTAGAATCATAGAATGATTTGTTTTGGAAGGGACCTTAAAGATCATGTAGTACCACCTCCTTTATCATGGGCAGGGTTGCCACCCTCAAGACCAGGTTGCCCAGGGCCCCATCCAGCCTGGCCTTGAACACCTCCGGGGATGGGGCATTCACAGCTTCTCTGGGCTTCTTCTACAATATCAATGTGTGTCAAAGCTTTGTAGCTTCCTTTTCTTTTCTTCCACTGACATCAGTGAAAAAAGGGCTATGCTTATGCTGAAATTTCAACAATTGTTTGGCAGCTGTGTCACAACATGTGTCATTATTGTTGGCTCAAAATTTTGCTGATTAAGTTACTGTATATTCGCTTTTTTTTTTTTTTTTTTTTTTGGTAATATCAAGGAGAAGCTGCAATGTAGTTCCAGTTTAGTTAATAGATTGATGTGAGAGTTATCCTATATCTACAGGAATCGAACCCCAGTTTCTCTCAAATGTCTTCATGTGCCTAGTAGATAAACTGCCAGATTGCTTCAGCTTATTTTGGAGGACTGGGAAGGGAAGTTAGTTTTCTAGAAATGCTAAGGAGAAGGTCATAGTAGCATTCAACTTCTGTCTAGTAGTTCTGAGGTCAATAGACTGTTCCAGGGTCCAGGTGAGTATGTAGTCTTATTCTGCTCCATGGAAAATCATGGGTAATTTTCCAGTTGTTCTTAGATCCTTTGGGACTGTCTCTGCAGATTTCCTACCCTGCTTGTATCACTGCTTGTATGTTTCACTGCTGACCACTTCTCCTTTGTCCCTCAGGAAAGAAGTCCAGCTACAGCAGAGTTCAGAAATAGATTTGAGGTGCTAGGGGATTTTTCAGTAGTGGTGGCTAAGAGCTCAGTCATGAAGAGTCTGGAGAAACTATCTCATTCAGCAGAGAAGGCAGCTACAGATATTCCAGAAAGTTATGTGGTATAATAAGGCAAAAATTTGCTCTTACGTTGTAGACTGAAAGCCTCAAGCACACCTGCATCCCTCTTCCATTTCCCAGAATATGTTCAAAATTGCCATCTTTTTTTTTTTTCTTTTTTTTTTCCCAGAAGGACTGTTGATGTTTTCCAGATCACTTTTGATCCCCTTTTATACTTACTCTTTAGTTCCACCATGCACAGAAATTATGGTCAAAATATTCGTGGGTATACTGAAGCTGAGTAGATGTACTCCTGTCTTAACTAGTGTTTCAGGGATGCCATTACTTCCAACACTATAGTTCCTACTCAGTCTGATTGTGTGGTTACTTGCCTCTTTTCAGGCACTGTCTTGTTTCTTGATACCACAGGCAGATCTCTTGCAGCAGTGGTATCCTGACAGCATCACATTTATGCATTTTCACTTCTGTGTATTCTGCAGGCATGATGCTGCAACTATTTCAAAGACATTTATGCATATTTCTCAGTTTGAATGTATCGAACCTTTTTTCTCTCAGGATCACTTTTTTGATCTTTTCCCTTTAGATTAGGATGTACACAGACAATCAAGATGATTGTAGAATCAATTGTGAACATTCATTTGGAAAGATTTTCTCACAGGAAATGTGATTCTGTACAGTGTGTGAAAAGATCTCTTTTTAATGAAAATGTTCGGTGATTCTTTTCAATTCCAGGTTAGTTATGCAGTAATGTCAGATATGGTTTGAATACAAATATGAACAACTGTGCAGTTCTTAAATTATGGGATAATATCTTGCATTTCATTTCTCCAAATAGAACCACCTTTGGCTTTGGTGAATATCTGTATATAGGAAAGAAGAGCATGGCAGCCTGGAAAAACTTGGATTTTAATAGAGGAAATACAGAATAAAATTTAGGTCAGGCAGTTTCCAATTCCATTTACTATCCATGATTGTGATATTGGATAAAAATTCAAACAATGAATGTCTAATTTTATTTAACTGTTAATATTGGTTAGCTGCATAAAAGTTATCTTAGGTCCTGGGATAGAAAAGTATTGCATGCATATTTTTTTTTAAGTATCTACAGGATGTGTTTGAAATTTTGTTCTCATTCTACTGTTCCAGTTGCTCTTATCGAAGATGTCTTTTATGCTAGAGACAAAATGTATGGAAGGATGAAGGCTATAATGGCATTAAAAAGGCAGGACTCTCCAACTGATTCATGTAAAACCTTCACTTTAGCTACTACATCTTTACCTGAAAAGCTCCTCTTCCATCCTGTCCAGTTATTCCCACACCAACACTTGGTTCTGCTAAAAAACACATGATAAATCTCAAAATGCCATTCCACTCCATGGAAATAATCTCCACTGCTGCAGGAACAGTGGTGAGGAGAGTAAATCAAACACATTCCCATGAGAGCATTAAAAAGAAAGCTCCTTAAAAATGATGAATGTCCTCCAATCCTTTCACTAAAGAACACCAGACATAAAAAAAGACATTTTTACAACTCCCTGTGTCTGTTATCAGCACTGCAGGGAACTGCAGAAATTCCATAGGCACAGAGTCCTGGGAAATGGGGCAGAAATTGAGAAGCAGGTGTTAAATTGTCACTGGAAAATACAGTGTTTTCCTACTGTGGGGTTTTTACGACATATTAACTCTTCTGGACTTCTGCCAGTAGGATTGCAGAGGTATGACCACATGTTTTATTGTTCTGTGAGGTAGTTTTGCTACTTCATATTTTAAATGCCATTATCTTCTTTTAAGGCCCAAATCAAGTATCTTTAAAAATTCAGGACTCTTCCTGTCTGTATAATATTATCATCAGATAATATGATGAAAATTAATATATTGGGGAAGGCAATGAACTTTTTAGTTTGTATTGTATTGTTTTTGTTAGTTGGGAAAATTATCCATCCTTGAGTTATCTAGTTCTTTGTCCCCATATGTAGTATTTTCTCTATACATACACAGTTAGATGTACAGATATGTAAAATGTAGAGCAGCATGAGAAATGTACTTTCCTGTTTCCTGCTATTTGCATTAAGTGATAACATATCAAGTATTTGTTAGCAGGAGATGAGGAAATCATTATGTAAGCTAAATAAGTAGTCATTCACTTTCTCTTTTTCTCTCTTAAAGCTCAGTCACATATGATCAGAACTCTAGAAAATGTATATGCTAAAATCACAAACCAATCACAAATTTTACATTCCATGGAAGATTTATTGTGCCTCAGAAATTGTATGACTGAAACTGGGCTGAATTTTGGGTTTTGCAATAAACTGAGGCATGAATATTTCTGCAATTTCTTTAAGAAAAAGAATCATCACAATCATTAGTGGATCAATTGTTGAGCAAATGGAGGGGGTGATCATGCACAAGCCAGACTGGTACTAACTTCTCGATAAAATAGTGCTACTGAGTCTAATACGCCTCCTTTCCCTCTCCCCTTCCTTAAACGTATTTTTATGGTGATTTGGTTGTTTACAATGTACTGAAAACTTGGAAGCTGATTGTATTGCCTTTTACAAAAGTTAGATGTTGCTAGTTCTATTTCTTGCCTGGCTGAAAATGTGAATGTTTGTTGTGAGTATTGAAGACATAATTTCCTTGAAATTTGCAAATGCAACTCCTATCACCTCACAGTACTTCAAGCTCAAATACATTCAGAAAATGGCAGAAAAATATTGATATAAGCTCAATTACCTCTCCACCTCCAACTTAGAACAAAGATAGTTTTTGACATATAAATTGAAAATTCCAAGTGAAAAAAATGTGAAGGGTGCAGATTTCCCTTTTTAGGAAGTTCTGTGAATATTGCTGTTAACTTCCTAAGACTACAAAAATTGTTGCCCACTGAACCTAATTTTCCTAATGTTCTAATTTCATAATGAAACTAATTTCACTATGATAAAGTTAGCATTTGTGAATGCCAGTATCTTCCTCCATCCATCATCTTTCCTTCAAAATTTAGGGTAAATAAAAGTAAAACAGGAAAAAAAATCAAATCTGGTGTTGAATTCACATAGAGACAGAACACTGTTCTCAAAGTGAGGCTTTACTCATCACTCTGTTGTGCAAAGGGGCTATTGGTAGGGGTTCATCACATACACCCCACCCATGCCAAGATTCATTTGTACTCACAAATTGTTGTAAATCATTTTAGTGTGTATGAGAGTGAGATATAAAATCTCAAGAGATTTTGTAATTGTACTCCTGTACATAAAAATTAAATTGAGAAACTACAGAGTTAATTGCAACTGGATGAAATCTGAGGAAAGAATAGATTGCTGATCTTTAGTGTAATTAGAAAAAAAATGTAGTTTTATACACAGTACTTTCTAAAACCGAAACATCTTACTCAAATTCAAGCTGGCTCTCAGGAAATTCAATTCAAGCACCCAAAGGCTCAGACCTTCAGGCTTCAGATAGCATAAAGGCAAGCATCTGCCTCCTCTTCATGGTGAGCAATAGGGATTAGTATTGCAGTACACTTGGAGCAAGCTATCCCAAACACTTTTGGATATACTTCCTTTGATGATAATGGCATTTTTTTCCTGTCTGAATTAATGCCAATGCATTACAAAGTATATTGAATTTCTGGTAATTCAAATGTGATGCAATAAAATTCATGAGAGATGGATATGATGACAAGAAGAGACTAGGAATTACAATCATACAAACTGTTGTGATAATCAGATATAAATGAAAAATAAGGCATTATTTCTGCTGTAAAAGCTGAGGCCAAATAGCTCTTGTAAAAACTACTAAGAAAATAAGTGGACTCTCCATTTCTTGATGACTTTAAATCAAGACTGGATGCTGGTTGGGCTGGTATTCATGCTGGTAGAGTAAGCTGTTAAAATCCATTTCCTGCAGACGTGATCACTCATTTCCCACCACCGCTGCCTCTTTTCCCAAGGGCCCCAGCTTTGAGGATGTCTCCTGCAACTAAACCAGGTTCAGGCTCTTAAGGCTTCCTCTACACACACACATTTCCATACCAGCATAAGGTTTCTGGATGGCCTTGCATGAGGTATTTAAAGCAGAAAGGGGCAGCTTTCAATCTGAAGAATCTCCACAGAGCCGCTGAGGTGCATGGGCAAGACTGTGTAGGAAGGCTGTTGTCCCTCACAAGGAACCTCAACAGAGTAGTGCTGGGGAGAAGCACCTCATGGAGGACCTGGCCTTCCTAGGTTGGTGGGAAAGTGATGCTTTGAGTGTGCAGCACATGAACACGTTCTTGCACTTGTGTTTATGTAGTGTTTAATGTTATCTCTTTCTCAGGTCCTGTGGTGGCTGAGAAGTAGCACCTGACAATAAATTGATGGTACACAAATGCAGAAGTCAGGCAAAGCTAAAATCCTTGGTTTGCAAAGAAAGAATTTCCTGATTTTTTTTGCTACAATAAACAAAAATGAATCATTAAAGCTGATTTGTGTTTCTTAGAAAAGGTTTTAAAAATGAAAATAATAGTTTTCTGGATAATTTCTTTCTCCAATTGCAGGTTCAGTGAGTGAGAAACTGCCTCAACGAGAAGGTGCAGGAAAAACAGGTAAATATTTTAGATGGCCTTTAGATAGAAACTAAAATATGTTATATTTTAGTATACTGTGTATACTGTGGGATAAACCACCATGATTTTCTGTAGGTTTAAATTATCAGTGAATGGTGGAAAAAACTTTGCTTCCCATAGCAATACTCTGAGCTATTTTCCCATACTGCTCTCTTGCCCTAGAGGACAGATTATTCTGTCTGTTTGATAAAGCCAGCATTCTGCAGTCCCAAAATCTTGGAAACTGTAGTCCTCACTTTATGTCCATAGCAACCAGTGCTTGAGTCATCTGGGACCCAGCACTTTTTTCTATAATGTGATTAATTCAACTGATGGCTTACATTCATGACCAGATGATTGTTGTTCTTAGAGATAGATCATAGTGGGGGTACATCAATGGCAGGACAAAATCTGATGCAACTCCAACATAGCCGGTAGATTTAAATGAGAGAGGTATCTGTTCTTTAAGCAAAATTAGAGCTCATGCTCTCCAAACACTTAAAAGAATTTTAGATTCAGCTGAAAATAACACACTAAATGTTTCTGCCAGTTACAGTGGGATAAATTATTTTTTAAGAAGTTACTCAAATTTGTGCTAATGTTAATGACTATCCAGTTTATTCTGCTGTAAACATAATTGATATAAGTTTTACAGTAACTTTTGTAGCCTTGTAATACACCGAACATTTAAATAAACTAATGTGCCATTAGGTTATGAAAATCAGTACTTCTTTAAAGGCTAATAATGACAAGGTACATGAATCAGCAGTGGAAAACTATTCCTTCAAGTCTGCCCGGACAAACTGTGGTTTCCACTAACCTCAAGTTGCCCATTATGCTCTGGGAAAATTTGCTTTGGGTCAGGCCTTTCATTTTCAGCTTTGAACTATATGAACTATCCCATATATAAAACTTGTCTGGGTCTTGGAATTTTCTTGCTTGTTTGTCTTGTTTTCGACTGTGAGGGCTGAGTTGCTGAAGCCTGAATAGACACTCCTAGAACAAGAAACTTAAATGATGATGTTTCCCTTTACATCACATATATTTGTGTCTAAAACGACAGTTGTATTTCACTCATGCCTTGTTTTTATTCTCCAGTCCAAGCCTGCAGCGCAAAGGGCCGATGTCCTGGTTCCCAGGTGGTTCCTGGCTCTTCTCAGATACTACTAACATCTCCCCACCCTTCCAACAAGTCACTGCCTTATGCTTTAAATGAAATAATATTGTCAGAGATATCACAACCTCTTTAGGACTATCACAGAGTAATGAACTTGATCTGCTATCTGAGTTAAAGATCTGTGATCATAGTCAATGTAGTAAAAATATTTCGTAGTTCATCTTGCTAGGGCACAGAGGTAGCTTTTGGAATAACCATAAATTTAGCATGCACCCCTTCCTGCCCATCGTCCTTCTTCATGTTGCTGTGGACTAACTGGAGGTGCCACAGGTTGGGGTTCTGTTACTGTAACACATCAAGCAAGCTAGATGACATTCTTGCTGCTGCAGAAGACGTGCCCCAAACTTGAGTGGCCTTGATGACTATACTGTCAAGATACAGTATAGACTTAGCCTGAGGCAGTCTCTTCTTTGAAGATGAAGACAGACTCTCTTCTTCCACACATAGTCAGAGAGAATGACATAGAGGGCCATATCTGTTTGAGATGTGCAGCTCATATTTTTGGGGTATTCCAATACTGAATGAAAATTTCCAGTCACAGATTTTGGATGTCAGGAGCACTGTTTGCATGTTTGCAAATTTGGATGTTAACTCAAACAGCAACAAAGCTTAAAGGATACTTCTTAACATATCTTTCCCCTGTGCCACAGTTCCCACCTCTAGCCAGAGAAAATATTCAGACTATCTGAAAAGCACAAGTGTTAGGGATGGGATTGTGCCCCTTTTTCTTAGCTGACTGCAGGACTGTGTTCTTGTTAATTGAACTCTGATAATGGAATGGTTTGTTTACATGTATGTACATATGTAGTGGTATGCAGGTGCTGGCCAGGAAGTCCTATGAAGTTAACGTATGAAATATCTGAAATGAAGATGTACTGCAATGCAGTTGTGGCAGTGTATTGGATTTTGAACAAAAAAAAATCTACATGCTTCTTCATACTTAATACAAAAGGTTTTTATGAAAAGAGAAGACACTTTCAAAGAGCACAAGCAGAAAATTAATGCCATAGTCCTCTTTCAGATTAAGGGTAGTTCAGGAGCTGTTGTAGTTTCTCCAGTTTTGGAATGAAGTTAGATTAATACAGATATCCCATACCAAATGTTTGATTTGATGGAGACCAAAAGAAAACCTCGTTCTTTTTGTTTGGAGGACCTGTGGCCAGTTTTATGATTCAATTGCTAAGTATCTGATTTTTTTTTTCTTTAAAATATATATTCATATTAATAAACTGTGTCTTAAAAGCTGTGTAGTAAATGCTGTTTAAATGAACAGAGTTGTTTGTCAAGAGGATAATTTTGATTGGGCTGATAATTGTTAAAATTGCAGCATTATATCTGTATTTCACTTATTAATGTAAGAACAAATGCATCACAAACTCAAACAGAAAGACAATGATAGAACAATGTCATTTAAACCCTAAACTGAGTTTGTGGCAGAGCCTGAAGTTACATTCTAAAAGTCAGTTTTTTTGAATCACATACTGATTGATGATCTAAATGCAGGTCTTGATTTTTAATATGCTGGGATATTTGATGTCCTCTCTGAAATTAGTTGATGGTCTTATTCCACCACCCAGAGGACAACACAAAATTGCTAGCAAAACTAATGGGAAGTGACAGTCTGTCATGCTATTCGAGCAAAGTATCCTATCATTGCATAGACATGAAAAATGAACATTCTTAAAAGAAGTCTACTTATGGTTTGGTTAAAACATTTTGCAATGAAAACAAGTTTCTATTGCTGCTGCCTTGCTTTTGTGGAAAGCATGCAGGCTAGTTTTCCAGAGTATTTGCTATGAACTAGTCTGTGGCCTCCAAAGGGGAAGGTCACAATACTTCCAAATCCTCTATGTGCAAAAGAAAGCTTCACAGTTACCTTTATTTCTAGCTTCTGTGAAAATGCCACAAAAACAACCTGGAAACTATGTTGGTCTGAGATCCGGTTGTGAAACTGCAAGAAATTTTCATAAAACCCTTGCATGAAAGATGCTGTTTACCACAGAGTAACTTGGAGTTAGCTCCATTCTACAGGAAACAGCAGCTAGAAAATAAGTACAAGATGTACTAGCTCATTTTTACTCAGTATCTGAAATCATTTTAAATAACAAAAACATAATAAGGTGAAGGTGGATCTTTCTCACAGATTGCTAACTTGAATTTTTTTCATACTGAATTTTTCTTTTCCAGCACTGCTTCCACTATGTTTTACTAAAATTATCCACATTCTTTTATCATTTCTGTAAATTTTCATCCCTCTTGTTTTGCAGTAATGGTTGATTGTGGATGGATGGAGATGGCTGACTAAAGGATAAGGATAATGCAAAAAAAAAATCTGATTCTTTATGAATCTTGCTAATAAAATCATCTTGACTGCTAAATACATTCTGCTGTGCTAAAAGAAACTTTCCTTTTATTTTAAGGTGTCAACATATCTGCTACCACTTCCATCTCAGACTGCTTTTGCTTTCACAGGACTTACCCCTTTGATGCATTTACTGAATTTCTTTTTTATGAATGCTTATTTGTTCAATTATAATCTACAGGAATCATTAAAATGAAGAACTACTGTCTGGGGAGCAACTTGATCACTTCATGCCTCTTCAAAGACCCTGCAATTAATTCATCAGCCATAATCTTAAAAGCTATACATTTATAATCTATAGTGTGCAGACATAATACGTCTATGCTGTGCAGTACATATTAATAATGCTTAAATTATTGTTTGTTTACCGGCCGGGGCTATGTGCAAATCATTAGCATCAATCACGTATGTACACTTATTTAGCTTACTCTCATAATTGTAGTCTCCTTGCAAATCTTTTCCATTCTGAATTCAGATGATGTCTCAGCTCCTGCGCTGGAGACTCAGCCTCAAGGTGATGAAGAAGGTAAGCATCGACAGGAATTTTAACAGCGCGATATGAAATGAATGCAATATGAACCATACACCACAGCATCAAATGCTACCTTAGAACTAGGACAATTGCTGGGGCTGATCAGACTTCCTGAAATTGCAAGAAATTGAAAACTTCTGTACCTTTTTCAGGATAAAAACAGAAGACACAGTCAAGTCTTAAAACTTAAAAACAATGAATTTCATGGGGGTAGTTTTGAGGTTACACTTCAGCTATGGACTCTTAACAGTAGCAAATTTATTGCGAATACTCAGGGTACAGACAGGTTTTAAACTTGAGCTACAGTTCAGATTAAAACTGTGTGGCCAAACAAGGAAGTTAAAAGCATAAATTCTGTCCTCAGCATATTTTCTAGCAATGTAAGGTTAGTGTTTTTACAAGCGTATTTGGATCTGGGAAAATTCGGTGCTCTGTAAATTGAAAGCTCAAGGCCCATATGCAGTTGTAGTCCTATATTGTGACTATCTCTGTAAATAGAAAGCTCAAAGCCCATATGCAGTGGTAGTCCTATACTGTGACTATCTTACCACTCAGTGTAAATCTCACTGAATCTAATTTAAAGTTACTACACATTTTCGATATTTTTTTTTTTTGGTGGGCGGAGATATTTATTCTGATTAAATATAATTTTATTCTACAAATATTTATTTCAAACCTTTGTTTGAATGGAATAAGAAATGAACTATTTATGCCTTTGTATGAATAAAGATTTCACCTGTTCTAATACAGATCAGTATACCCTTTCCCTTTTTAAAATCCACGTCTTTAATACTGATGACTTAGTATTATTCAGCTGCTAGTAACTTTTAAAAAAATGTAACATTTACAAACTTTTTTCTGTTGTATTTTTTTCTAGATATAGCTTCTCGTTATCCTACATTATGGACTGAGCAAGTAAAGAGCAGACAAAACAAAACCAATAAAAGCTCAGGTAAGAAGCTGTGGTGTCCTTACTTTGCAGAGGTCCCGTGAAGACATGCATTAAGCCTTGTTAGAGCTGAAGCCATTTAAGTGAAAGTTGTTTGAATAACCATTCTGCTTCCACTCTTATCATACGGTAGTGACTGATGATTTACATCATGATGATTTTGTAGGCTCATGTGGCATGCATTCCTTTTGTATGGAAACATTTTTGGCCAACATTTACTGGGTGTAAATTGCCATTATTCCACTAAAGTCTCTGGCTCACAACTATATGCATCTGTGAGTGGATCTGATATTTATATTTATTTTCCTCTTTGATTATCTGTCTTTTTATTACCTACTTGTATTTTCCTTCATTGTTCTTTTTTTTTTTTTTTTTTTTTTTTTGATGGTGTGTAGCAAGAAGGTACTTGGAAACAGACAGTGGAAGTTACATACATTTTGTGCTAAATCTTAGGAGGCAAATCTGAAAAGAAGAAAGCTCCCATCAGAAACCAGTTATCAGTTAAAACGAATTTGAAAGTATGGTGTTATATGTGTTTTGCTTACATAAATTATCTGTTATTTACAAACTGATTGCCAGTTTAATGTGGATGAATTATGTTGCCTTTTAAAATAATTGTTAAATTTTAGCTTTACCTTTTTCACCACTTTTCAGAACTGAGCTATGGAAAACTGGATAAGAAATCTCAGGCGAATGTCTTAAGACTGAAACCTCTAAAATATTCAGATGCATTCAGTGCTTTGGTAGGCTAGGAGTTTTGATGCCTTCCTCTCTGTTCCCTTCTCTAAGTGGAATAATCTTTAGAGAAACTTCTTGAGTTTCCCGGTTTCTTTTTCTCTGGAAAAAAAGTTTAGTTTGAAAGGAAATATTAATGATACAGACCGTTACTCACTAAATAACCCAAAAGCACACTTCAAATCCAGTGGAAATTGAAGCTGTGCTTTACCTTTAGTACTGTGCTTAGTAGTTTACTGAATTGAGGCCCCAATGGATGTAAAACATCAAACAATCATCATAAGAAAGAAAGACATTTTTACTAGGAGGTTTATATATTCCTTTATTAAGCTATTTTTAACAACAAAGCCATAGTTATTAATACTTTTCCCTCTCCTTGATGCTCCAATAGGCAGCTAGGGAAAGGATTGTAAACAGATTATAGACAAGAAAAGCAAACACTTTCCATGCTGGGGATATATTCTGTCATTTCCTTAGCCAGTTTTAGCAAGAACAGAATTCCTTTGGGATTTCTGTTTGTAAAATCTGCCTAGAAATATATAACTTACATGAGTGTTTCTTTCATTTTTACAGTGCTAGTTGTATTAGGTAGATCTAAAGCAAGAGTTCTTGAGTTTGCAGTGCTGCTGCAGGAAGTGAAAGCTTAAACACGTGCACATGCACAAAATGTTAGGGAAACAACAAAGAAAAGGTGGGTTTTATTACTGGGAACTTGTAACCTCCAATCTACCTAAGGACATATTTACAAAAGAAGAGACCTGTAGCGTAGTCTGTCTGTATTATGGTTGCTAGCTATATGGTCCATTAACATCAAAAGCGTGACTGTATTGGATTTGCTAACAATAGTACTTGCTCACAAGAAGTGTAGGATCTCAGGAGTGTTTGCACATGCTACACCACAGAAGTCAGCTGACACTACATAGCGAGACTTGCTTTCGTCTGTAGGCATACCTGGTGCTCCAGAAGGGCTCACCACTGTCTCTTCCATTACTTCTCTTATATATTTAATGTGACATTATCAAGCCAGATGAATCTAGATGCTAAAAACAATGTCTTAATCAGTTGTGCTTGGCAGTATCTCTCTCCTGGATGTCAGAAATATACAGTGAGTCATGTGGCAATGTAAGTTTTTTTGATGGCTGAGCCTCACTGATATTCTGTAATCAGGTCTTTTAAGGTCTTGAAAAAACTAGGTTAGATTTTCTCCTTATTACCTGTCTGAGTGGTGCCAAGGCTTTGGGGAACATCCACAGAGAAGAGTTCTGGGCTGCTACGTGTGTAGAATAGGAAGGACCCCTTGAGTGAATCCAGTGGATTGTAAACTAACCACGTTCAGATACCTAGGCTTCAATCTAAGGAATAAATACAGATGTCTTCTGTACTCAGTTTGCTTAGCAAGCTCTGATTTAGGTTTGGATATACAAATACAAGAAAGATTGTTAAATGTGTTTGTCTGAGAAAAATGAGGAAAATTTATATCTGCAGATGTAATGTGTTTATAAAACAAAAGATGAAACCCAATTTATTGGTAATCTTCCTTTTTTCTTCTATTGTAATCCAAGTGCTTTCAAAGAACTTCCGGTCCAATTAACACAGGCCCTGCCTGTTAAAAATAAGCAACGTAAAATGATAATGCTAAAAATTTCATGCAAACTGCAAATATCCTACTTAAAGCTGCCTCCATTAGTCTGTATTGCTCTTAGTTTTTGCATTTTTTTTTTTTTTATCTGAATACATGTCCTAAGATGTCACAGTCCATAAGGTATGGGCATAAAGAAACTTGTCTAGACTTGAGAAATCAGTTTTACGAGGAGAATGTTTTTTTGTGTTAAGAATCACAGATGACTACATTGTGTTTATTGCACTCATCTGGAGTAGTTTGGTTTTGCAACTCTATAACTAACCTATAAATTATAATGAACCGATAAAATTAGTGTAAGATTTTAATTTTTGAAGGGTAAAAAATAATGGCTCAGGAAATTCTACTTTATATTAGTTATTCATTGCTTCCATTTGATTTAAATCAGCCAAAAATAATTTAGTACAGAGAAATGACATTTGGGAAATGTACAGATGAAGGGCATGAAATTACTGGATTATATATCCATACTGTATAATGATTTCTGGTGCATATTATATTTATTGGTTCAGAGAAACAGATCTTTGCTGCTTAGTCAAGGCATTTACAGAGTGGTATCTAGCCTATCAGATTTTGATGACAAAATGTTACTCCTGGAAAAAAAAAAACACACACACAAAAAAAAAAACCAAAAAAAAACACATCATTGTTGGGCCATATAACAATAGCTCTGTTTATAGTGGTGGATTTGGCTGGAAACATCTGACTTTCTCTGTTTTAAAACTTTATGTATATTGATTTTTTTTTTCTTTTTCATCTTTTCAGAATTAGAAAACGTATATATCTGGTTGCTAAAATAATACAGTATTTGTGGAAAATATATTATACGTATATACATATGCTGCTCTGTCTTGGCAGGTATTTCAAGATTGTTTCATTTCTGGACTTCTTTCTAATCCTACACTCCTCATTTCTTCACCCATTTCACACAAGATATTTGTGGTTTTGCCACATCAGATTGACAAAAATAAGAATTATAGCAACAGCTAGCAAAAATAAGCTGGAGGTGTTAAGGTGTTAAAAATAAGGTGTTAAAAATAACACCCACATTCAGATGAACTACATATTGTTTATATATAGCACCACAATATCATTTGAAAATCTAGGTAGTGTGCTTTTGGAGCTTTTGTATTTTGCAAAGAACAGAGGACAGAAGGTCTTTGGATTTGGAGAAAACAGACATTTTGGACTCAGCAGTTGTCAGTTACTTTAGCTTCAAGGCTAGGAGCAGCCAGAATGTAGGTGGAAGACAGTAAATGGCAATGCAGATACTTTCCCATCACCTAACAGGGGATACAGTTTCCTAAGGAGTTTCTCTAATAGTTTGTTGTGGTAGTTTCTCTAATAGTTTCTCTAATAGCTTGTTGTGGCATCTCTTCCATTGAAAACAAATAGGGTGAGTTTAACTCACTATTATGTTAGTGCTTAGAAAATTCGTAAAGTACTGGATGATTTCTAAGTACAAATCTGTCCACCACACAAATGAGAATAAATAATGGCAGTATAAAATTTCATAAATCTTGCAAATGCAGGATGCAAAAACTCAGCCATAATCTGGAATATGCTTGCATATGTGCTTAAGAAGATTCTGATGATAATATAATTCAGATTAAAAGAGACAGGGTCAAGTAATGTATCATTGGCTAAGATGCATTACAGTCGTACGTATTTACTGTTCGGTTCTATTGTCTTCTTATTAATATTTTATATGCTATTTCCTCAAAAAATTAATAATGTGGCATTATTAGCACTAAAGATGTGTGTGTTCATTGATTATCTGTGTAGTTTATTTAATGAGCATTGTAAAGAGTGATTGAAAAATTTGAGATTTGTTTTGTTGATAATCTGGTATGACCAGCAAAATAGAAGACAGGAAGAAATTGTCACATTTCTTTATACTTCACTGAACTTGATTCTGATTTGTGTGATAAATTTTAAACTCATGAAATCAGTGGATAAAAATTTAGGACCCCTGGCAGTCTGTGGCAGAACTCCCAGACCATGGTTCCACAACCATTCATGCTCTGTCTTCATGCTACTAGTTCACCAGTCATTCACATTTCATCTGGATCAGGCACAGACACGTGATCATATGACGTGCTAGCATAAAGCTGGCACGTGTTTGTGCCAGCTTTATGTTTATCATCTTTAAGCGGGTGCTGGAGGACAAGCTGTAAAGGATCCAGCATAAAATAGGGTCAGCACAGAGTCAAGCTGTTAAAATTAACACATCTGTGCAAAAAGTAATGGGTCATGTGATTATGATTTTTTTTTTTTTTAAACCTAGAACTAAAAATCCTAAATCAGAATTTATTTCCTCCTCAAACTATGGCTTTATTGACTTCAAGAGTGTCAACACTACACCTGAATCGGGACCTAACAGTAACATAGAATCATCTCTAGCTTCATTTTTGGCTTTGGCTGTGCACATGTGAAAGCAACATGGAACTTTTTAAAATTTTAAACACAGCAGAGTACTGTTTTATTGCTCACAATTTACTATAGACCATCAGTTTCAAAGGTATTAAAATAACTATTACAAGATATTATCAATTAGCTCAAGAGGTCTTGATCCAACAGGAGTTTCATTTTCAAAACATCACATGTATGGATTGCACATACAGTAATGTAGCATAGACTGACTGCACATACGAGTGAAAATAGTATAATGTCTACTGTGAAGATATTCTTAAAATAATAAAATAGAACACATAAAAATCCTGGAAGTGTTTAATGTAACTAGCAAATTAGGTATATGTCTCCATCCCAAACTGTTGCATTTATCTGCCTGTACAGTCTGAATCTGTTTACAAACTCTGCCAGTGAGACTTGATTAATTTGACAGAATGACATTCTAATATTTGAACACAGTTTTTATTGCCGCCTCATCAGACTGCTTTAAAGCTCTTGTACATATGAGTTTTCTCACATGGAAACTATGTTGGTTGCCAGTGAGGTTTCTGTTTTGCTAGCTGTTTTGTTTCTCAAAGGCAATTGTTCCAGTGGGATCCATGTGCACTGATCATTCTCTGAAAGTCACCTTCTTGTGACAAAGACAAATTTTGTTCCACACTCTAGCGCTCATGTTCATGACACAGCAAACCTGGATAATGTCTCTGGGATGTGCCTATCCTGGCAAAACTCGGTCCTGAAGTTAAAGTCTGCATGAAAAAAGCCTGCATTTTCTTGCAGTGGAAATTAGTGTAAGAGTTTGTGTGTGTGCCCGATCACATCAATTCTCATAGCCATTCCTCCCTCAGCATAGGAAAATGAGTAACTTACAGACAGGAAAATGAGTAACAACTCAGTGACTTCGTATTTATTCTCATTTATTGTTGCATTTTCCAGATGTTGCTCTTAATATTGACTCAACAGAAATTATGTGCTGTTGAAGATGTGCGAGCTAGCAAGAAAAAAAATAAGATCCGTTACACATTCCTGGTTAAAAATGTATTGCAAGTTAGTTAGAAGTTTTCTAAAACTATTTTGAATTAGGCTGAATTTGCAATCTGAAGATTTGAGATATGAATCCAGTTAGGATCAAAAGGATATCAC